>NC_054708.1:51430458-51490458 GCF_016097555.1 Gigantopelta aegis | reverse complement strand
CAGACAGATTTATCTAGCCCTCGGGTCAGACAGATTTATCTAGCCCTAGGGTCAGACAGATTTATCTAGCCCTAGGATCAGACAGATTTATCTAGCCCTAGGATCAGACAGATTTATCTAGCCCTAGGATCAGACAGATTTATCTAGCCCTAGGGTCAGACAGATTTATCTAGCCCTCGGGTCAGACAGATTTATCTAGCCCTCGGGTCAGACAGATTTATCTAGCCCTAGGATCAGACAGATTTATCTAGCCCTCGGGTCAGACAGATTTATCTAGCCCTCGGGTCAGACAGATTTATCTAGCCCTAGGGTCAGACAGATTTATCTAGCCCTAGGATCAGACAGATTTATCTAGCCCTAGGATCAGACAGATTTATCTAGCCCTAGGATCAGACAGATTTATCTAGCCCTAGGGTCAGACAGATTTATCTAGCCCTCGGGTCAGACAGATTTATCTAGCCCTCGGGTCAGACAGATTTATCTAGCCCTAGGATCAGACAGATTTATCTAGCCCTAGGATCAGACAGATTTATCTAGCCCTAGGATCAGACAGATTTATCTAGCCCTAGGGTCAGACAGATTTATCTAGCCCTCGGGTCAGACAGATTTATCTAGCCCTCGGGTCAGACAGATTTATCTAGCCCTAGGGTCAGACAGATTTATCTAGCCCTAGGGTCAGACAGATTTATCTAGCCCTAGGGTCGGACAGATTTATCTAGCCCTAGGGTCGGACAGATTTATCTAGCCCTAGGGTCGGACAGATTTATCTAGCCCTCGGGTCAGACAGATTTATCTAGCCCTCGGGTCAGACAGATTTATCTAGCCCTAGGGTCAGACAGATTTATCTAGCCCTAGGATCAGACAGATTTATCTAGCCCTAGGATCAGACAGATTTATCTAGCCCTAGGATCAGACAGATTTATCTAGCCCTAGGGTCAGACAGATTTATCTAGCCCTAGGATCAGACAGATTTATCTAGCCCTAGGGTCAGACAGATTTATCTAGCCCTAGGATCAGACAGATTTATCTAGCCCTAGGATCAGACAGATTTATCTAGCCCTAGGGTCAGACAGATTTATCTAGCCCTAGGGTCAGACAGATTTTTCTAACAGCGTGCAAAAGCTAATAACCCTGTCCAGTGGGCAAGAATAATAGATACAAGATGACACTCGTTATTCGTCTACAACAATGCATGTTTATATTTAAAGGGACGTAACCTAGTTTCCACCCGTGAAAATTAACACTAAGTTTAGTTAATCTACAAATCTGTAACACATTTGGATAAAGTTACAATTGAGTGAAACATGAGTCTGTGACTTTGAAATGGTGAAATACCCTCTAAAAATAGCCTAAAACTCGACTCCATAAGTGTTACTTCTCAGACGCACGTGCGTTTTACAAAATATGAGAAATGCATTTTGTGATATTAAAAACACCAGGATAACCCAAAAACACATCAAATGTCCTTTAACCACTGACAGTTACAGACAAAATAATTAGCAATGCAAACACCGACAGGCGGCGCTGTGGACATCCGGTGTTAGAACATGAGACATTTTCAGGACGATTTATGTGTCATTAGACGTGTGGATATTATAGGATATTATGACCATCTTAAATATGAAAATAAATTGTAATATAATGTGGGTAAATTGAAGTTTGTGAACAATGAAATATATTTCTTGTAGTCAGCAGGAAACAAATTAATAATAAAAAAAATCGAAGTAAATTTTAATTCCAATAAAGCGTTTGCTTCAGAGAAGTATTATTATGTGTGAACTTTTATCTTGCTTCGTTTCCAATAATCGTTGTTGTTGTATTTTCAGTAAAAACAAGATGTTTTTAAAAAATAAAATACGAAATTTAGAGATGCAATGTCGGTTATGTCCCATGTCTGAACTCTTGCATCATTACGTATTGAAACAAATTAATTTCCATTTCTTATAAGTATTACCATTAAACAGGTTTTATTAATTCATATGCTCTTACTAAAATGGTATATTGAATGTTTCATGATTAAAATGCAGTGTTTTAATGAAATAGGTACCGACAAATATTTAAATAAATTACAAATGATCAAATATGTTTAGATTTGCTACCCCTTTCTTGCTTTGCCATTAATTTAAAGGCCCATTCTTACATTTTAAATAACTGGTTAACAGTACCCACTGAATTTGTAAGAAAACCGCTTAATAAATATGATGTCTGATTTAATAATAATAAAATTATTTATCATAAATACGTTGTTTAAAAGTAAAAATGGTTTTGAAAATAATTAATCGTGAGGTGCAGAACATAATTTGGGTTTGTTTTTTTAAGTTGATAACATGGGAAACTTGACATGCATACATTTGGATTCATTAAAAAAAAATAAACATTTATTTTGGCTTCCGTTAAGCTTATGTCAAAGAAACACACACCTTAAAATTAACATTTATTTATTTTAAAAATATTTGTTTGCCTTTCTAGAAAAAATGATTGATACTACAATTTTGACTACGTAAACTTGTGGTAGTAAATTGTTAGAAGGCGTTTGCTTTACAAATATACAAAAAGCATGATCAGTGAATATTTTTCAGCCAAATACAAGAATAATGTTAGTAATAATTATATATTGGATTTTTATTAAAGGGACTGTCATAACTTTGTTGCTATTGATAAGATGTTGCCGCCTAACAGAGACATTTTTATGAATAAAAATTACACATTTAATGCATTTGTTCTGCATAAAATAATCAGATGCCGTATATTAAACGTCTTTTTAAATGTGTTTCTACCAGTTGTATGCCTTTTCCCACAGACAGGACAGCACATACCAATGTTTTTGATATACCAGTAGTGGAAAACCCCGATCAGAGAATGGTCCCACCGAGAGGGTTTCGACTCTACTACCAAATAACGTCAGGGGAGCGTTCTACAGACCCCCCCCCCCCCCCCCCCCCACACACACACACTCCCGAGCTACAACAGTACGCAGTCCATTCATTTTAATAGGTAAAGCACAAGGCGTACTGATTCATTCATTTATACTTACTTTCGTACTTATATCGAAGGTTAGATTCACGCACGCTGCCCTGGGTACATAGTGAGAGAGAAGTCGGCGTAGTGGCTTTTACACCTACGTACCAATTGTGTCGTTAAACCCAGATGCGAACCCCAGTACCTACCAGCCTTATGTCCGATGGCTTAACCACGCCACCACCGAGGCAGGTATTTGAGTCGTTAAACCCAGATGCGAACCCAGTACCTACCAGTCTTATGTCCGATGGCTTAACCACTACATCACCGAGATCGGTCTGTAAACTGTATACTTTCATTTCATTTCAACGTATTTTCGTGCTTATATCCAATTAAGATTGAAGCACGCTGTCCTGGGCACACACCTCCGTTATCTGAGCTGTCTGTTCAGGACAGAGGGTTAGTTGTTAGTGGTTAGTGTGAGAGAGAAGGGGGTGTAGTGGTCTTACACCTACCCATTAAGTCGTAAGAACTCGCTCTGGGTGGGAGCTGGTACCGGACTGCGAATCCTGTACCTACCAGCCTTATGTCCGATGGCTTAACCACGACACCACCGAGGCCGGTATTTGAGTCGTTAAACCCAGATGCGAACTCAGTACCTATCAGGCTTATTCCCAATGGCTTAACCACTGCATCACCAAGGTCGGTCTGCAAACTGTGTACTTTTTGGCAAATACGTGTACATAGATCCTAACTACGACAGGCGCAATCCGTAGAGGGACGAGACGTAGTCCAGTGGTAAAGTGCTCGCTTGATGCGCGATCGGTTTGGGATCGATCCCCGTCAGTGGGCCCATTGGGCTATTTCTCGATCCAGCCAGTGCACCACGACTGGTACACCAAAGGCCGTGGTATGTGCTATCCTGTCTATGAGATGGGGCATATAAAAGATCCCTTGCTGCTAATCGAAAAGAGTAGTCCATGAAGTGGCGACAGCGTTTCCTCCCTCAATATCTGTGTGGTCCTTAATCATATAACCGTAAATAAAATGTGTTGAGTGTGTCTTTCCTTCCTTTTTAATCCGTAGTACATCGCCATGTGCTGACTGAACATCAAACTACAAGACAAAAGATCAGCGTCGTCCCTTACAAAGTCTATTAAACCTTCTCTCGTACCATCATACTGTCCAGAATAAAAAGCCAGCATTTCGTGGATTGTTTTTATATTGAGAAGTGATCAGGTGTTCCGAATGGAACTAATAATTAAACGCGCTCGCTAATAATCATCCTCGACTGATCAGGTCCGACTAGTCTAAATTCGATAGCTTTGGCACTTCGCACACTCTGCGGAATTATATTTAAGCATTGCATTTCACAATGAATTCTTCACGTACGATTCATTTGATTTGATAGAACGCAATTACACGCGCCGGGGACTCCGGTTACCAATTAAAGGAAGTACGGGCCGACTCGACGCTGTTACATATTGATGGAAACGCGAAGCCATAAGCCTCGAGTAATTCAACATCTGATCCAAGTGATAGAATTTCTCCATGACAAAATATTACAATTTGTTAAAAAAAAAAATAACGAATTGAATTTAAAAAAATATATATAATGAAAAAAAAATACAACCAAGCAACATAATGTGGTAATTGATCAATTATATACAATACATGCATTGGTAACTGTAAATGGTATAGCATCGTCGGAAAATGAATGGATGGATGGATGGATGGACGGACGGACGGACGGACGGGCGGACGGACGGACGGACGGACGGATGGATGGATGGATGGATGGATGGATGGATGGATGGATGGATGGATGGATGGATGGATGGATGGATGGATGGATGGATGGATGGATGGGGATTGTATGGATAGATGCATACATGCATGAACAGATTCTGGGCGATTTGTGTGTATTGACGAATGAATGGGTGAGTGGATGGATGGATGGATGGATGGATGGAAGGATGGATGGATGGATGGATGGATGGATGAATGGATGGATGGATGGGTGATGGGTGTGATGGATGGAGGAAGGAGGGTCTGTGTCTGAAATTGGTCAGTAATGACTAAGCATCGCAAATTAATTATTTTCATAATTTACATATATTATATGTCTATCTATTGTTGCCTTTCGTTTGTAACTGACACAAGCTTAGTTCACACACCGAGTCCATAAATTGGTTCTTTTCTCCACTATTTTAATGTTTTAACCAAATACAAACAAATAATTCAATAACTAAAAACAACACAAAGCAAAGAAAACAAAGCCAAAATACACCCCCCCCCCCCCCCCCCCCCGTATGTCCACTCTGAAAAGACAATTATGGACTTCCTTCAATAATCTAATAGTTTCGCATTTAAATAAAACATATTTAATGCGATTGATCATCTCATTTTAACGTCTGTTGAGTGCGTCGTTAAATAAAATAGTTCCTTCCTCATTTTAACGATACCAAATGATATAATGCCAAGAACACTGACCTCTCCAACGTATGGTATCTCATTAAGATAACTAATTTAAAAACAGATTCAGCTGCAGAAAAAAAAATCATTTTGTTCGCTAATAATCATTAAATTTAATGTTACATTCATCCATTCATTCATTCATTCATTTATTTATTCATTCATTTATTCATTCATTCAGTCATTACTTCATACTTATTTTCGTGCTTATATCCAATTAAGGTTCAAGCACGCTTTCTTGGGAACACACCTCAGGACAGAGGGTTAGTTGTTGGTGGTTAGTGAGAGAGAAGTCGGTGTAGTGGTCTGACACGTACCCATTGAGTCGTTAAAACTCACTATGGGTGGGAGCCGGTACTGGGATGCGAACCAAATACCTACCAGCCTTATTTCCGATGGCTTAACCACGACACCACCGAGGCCGATCTAATGTTACATTATGATATGTCTATTTATTTTCTTACACACCCGTTGGTGAGAACACATTTCGTTGTTTTTGATATGTGTATGTGTGTTAACAATTTCAAGACATACGACTAGCTGCTCCTATGTCAGCACGATCGAAATCGGTTGCACTGTGACATATAGTTAATCTGACAATCATTTGTCTCTGACACGTATGTTCGTTACAAGTGCGAGGGTTGTAAATAACTATTAGTTGAAAAAGATGTTAAAATGTGCTTAAAACTTGGTTTTTAAGAATATACAACACATAGAATAATACATTCGTGTCCGTTAGATACCATTTATCTTAAAACTCGTTGTTTAAAAACTTATCAAACTCGCTTTTGCTTGTTAGATACATTTTAAAACAACTCGTTGTGAGATAAATGGTATCTAACGGCTACTCGTGTATTATTCTCTATGTAATTTAATTATCATTAAAATCTGATTGATATTATTGAGTACGAATGAAACATAATTTGCATTTTATAATAATATTGTTGATAGTTTAATTAAATTTTAGTACTTCTAATTTTACGACAAAAAATGTAAGAATGAAACAAGTATTATATCTTTAACCACAAACCGGGAGTCTTTTTGTTATCCTGTCGTCCCGTCGGATTGGCAGTTTTTTACGTTTATATTCACACATTAGTTTGGTCCTTAATTAAAAAAAAACCCAGATTATTATTATTATTATTATTATTTATTTATTTTGGGGGGTGGGGGGGGGGGGGGGGGGGGGGGGGGGGAGACACTGGTAGCTTCCCGGACCGAATATCCAGCAGGAGTGTTAGCCAATTTCGATCCCTGGTATGTCTATCTCATATTGTATGTATGTATTATAAGCAATAAAGTATGTTTTTGATCAATCTATCTCATTTAATATCTATTATTCTGAGGAATGTGATTTTTCTTGTCATTTTGATCGATACAATTTCTCTTTTCTTGAGCATCCAAAGGTGTACGAAATTCTCCTGGATATTTCAAAAACAAATGCTTGCGTAAAGTGTCTTAATGGTCAAAGAGAAATAATTGTATTTGTAGACATCAGCTCTTTGAATTTTAGTAATACGGTTTTAGCAACTTTTTTTCTTAAATTATGTTATTTTGAACGAAAATCTGTTTTAAAAAAGAGGAAAGAAAGGCCACTTGTAAATATGTAATGAATTTTTTCACCAACATTTGTTTTTGGTCACAAAATGGACAGAGTTGAAATTATATCGCGATGTTCTAAGACCCTGTTACTGTTGGATGAAAACTGAAGTGTATTCCATGAACGAAAAATTGAATCTTATTTAAATATAAGCGCGAAAATATAACTTTAAATGATATTCTTTTCATTCAGAGGAAGAATAAGAACAACACGAAGATAAAGAAGAAGAAGAAGAAGAAGAAGAAGAAGAAGAAGAAGAAGAAGAAGAAAGAAAAGAAGAAGAATATATATTGGGTTTAAATGAGCAATTGCAGTTTAAACTGGCTTGTTCAGTTAACGATTTTGTTAGAAAGCAATCATTAACACGCCGTTTATATCTATTATTATATCTTCTTTTTTCTTTAATAAAACTGGTACTGAATTATTTTCTTTCATATTCATAGGAACAATCATTCAGTAGGGATGAATTTATTCTTTAACTATCATCAAAAAATATAGAAGCGAAATTTCCCAATTCCCTAAACTGACTACTTGCTTTCAATATTTATTCGTTAAATCAACTTGTCTTCATAATTATCATCACAAACTTTGCAACTGAAACACATAACTCAATCTCCACTGAAAGGATTCGAACCTTGGACCCTCGGTGCGATAGTCCAGAGCGCTACCAACTGAGCTTATAGGGAAATTCCCACTTGGTACTGCTAGTAAGAGTACTTTATACCAACACTACCACATAACTAATAATTATAATACAAATATGTGTTGTTGGTTTTTTTACATAAAAATAAGAATTACACATAGAGGAATATATTTTTGAAAATTGGGGCGGGACGTAGCCCAGTGGTAAAGCGCTCACTTGATGCGCGGTCGGTTTGGGATCGATCCCCGTCGGTGGGTCCATTGGGCTATTACTCGTTCTCGCCAGCGCACCACGACTGGTATATCATAAGCCGTGGTATGTACTACCCTGTCTGTGGGATGGTGCATATAAAAGAACCCTTGCTGCTAATCGAAAAGAGTAGCCCATGAGGTGGCGGGTTTCCTCTCTCAGTATCTGTGTGGTCCTTAACCATATGTCCGACACCATATAACCGTAAATAAAATGTGTTGAGTGCGTCGTTAAATAAAATATTTCTTTCTTTCTTTTCCTGGCTAAGACTACATGTAAAAATTACCAAATGTTTGACATCCTATAGTCGATGGTTAATAAATCAATGTGCTCTAGTGGTGTCGTGAAAATTAGTACTGGGCAAAAATATATTATAATTGATTGAATGACGGTATGAATGTTTAACGCCACCCCATCACGAAAAATACATCAGCTTTGGGTGTCAAAGTAAGGTAAATTCGAGATATTGCAAATTACATTTAATAAAAAAATAACAATAATTTAAGTATGTCATATTTAACAAAAATAGTTTATGCTTATTACAAAGTATTTGAGGACGTGTAAGGTATTGTGACAACGGACACTGAGTTAGTGGTTACTGTTTGATATCCGTGTGTAGTAGGTTATAATTAATACATAATTATATCAACGTGTATGCCAAGTAAAACAGAAAACTACCCATCACCTGCAATAAATAAAATAAAATCTAACAAGAAGAATAAAGTAAAGCAAAGGTAACACACTGCTACTACTACTACTACTACTACTACTACTACTACTACTACTACTACTACTACTACTACTACTACTACTACTACTACTACTACTACTACTACTACTACTACTACCACCACTACTACCACTACTACCACTACCACTACCACTACCACTACCACTACCACTACTACTACTACTACTACTACACTACTACTACTACTACTACTACTACTACTACTACTACCACCACCACTACTACCACCACTACTACCACCACTACTACTATTACTACTACTACTACTACTACTACTACTACTACTACTAATACTACCACTACTACTACCACTACTACTACTACTACTACTACTACTACTACTACTACCACTACTACTACTACTACTACTACTACTACCACTACTACTACTACTACTACTACCACTACTACTACTACTACTACTACTACTACTACTACTACTACTACTACTACTACTACTACTACTACTACTACTACTACTACTACTACTACTACTACCACTACTACTACTACCACTACTACTACCACTACTACTACCACTACTACTACTACTACTACTACTACTACTACTACCACTACTACTACCACCACTACTACCACTACTACCACTACCACTACCACTACCACTACTACTACTACTACTACTACTACTACACTACTACTACTACTACTACTACTACCACCACCACTACTACCACCACTACTACCACCACTACTACTATTACTACTACTACTACTACTACTACTACTACTACTACCACTACTACTACCACCACTACTACCACCACTACTACTACTACTACTTCTACTACTACTACTACTACTACTACTACTACTACTACTACTACTACTACCACTACTACCACTACTACTACTACTATTCTACTACTATTCTACTACTACTACTACCACTACCACTACCACCACCACTACCACCACCACCACTACCACCACCACTACCACTACAATTACTACTACTATTGCTACTATTACTACTACTATTACTACTACTACTACTACTACTACTACTACTACTATACTACTACTACTATACTACTACTACTACTACTATTCTACTACTACTACTACTACTACTACTACTACTACTATTAATAATAATATCAATATTATAATAATGAACATGATGATGATGATGATGATGATGATAACAAACAATTACAACTATAACTCCATCAACTAAGATCAATGATGATGATAATAATAATACTAATAATGATGATGATGATGATGATGATGATGATGATGACAATAATAATAATAATATATATTATTATTATTATTATTATTATTATTATTATTATTATTATTATTATACAATAAATAATGATGATGCTGATATGACGACGATGATGGTTAGAATAAGTTTGCTGTTGATGCTGATTCTGATGGATATCAGACTAAGTTTAGGGCAAGGCCTGTTGAATAGGCTTAGGTTTTGAATCGTCCTACTCAGTAGGCTGTAGACCTGTCCTACATATACAGGTGGTAAGCCCAGCTTTACGAATAAGCTGTCAGTCGTCGAAGGACAAGCTGGATAGGACACATCAAAGTCCTCGTCATTGTTGTACAACTATTCTCGCTCTGTATCCTTGCGGATGTTAGGCACGTATGTAGGTAGGTAGGTAGGTAACTAGTTTAACGTGCTCGTGTACCACTGGGGTTTCGAACACCCTGCGGATGTTAAAGAAGTATTCGAACCAGCCAGCGTCATGCTGCTACAATAACATATAATATCAGGTTACACGTGGCATTCTCTGAATGGCGGCGAACCGAGGACCCCCACTTGAAACGTACGACTTGCAGGTAACGCGAAGAGATAATCGTCGGCAAAGCAAACACTCTACACCGGTTACCTTTAGAGTGGCACGGACAACAAACCGAGCGGCTACGTTTACTTAATCCTTTCACGATCAAGTGGGCTACGGGGCGAGTTATTGCATATTCATACTTAAGCGGTGTGTACGCCATGAAAAGAAACAAAGAAAGAAAGAGAGAAAAAAAGATTGTAGAGCAGGAAAATTATTCGAATGGGCTCTTCAAAAATTTGTTACACAATGCCACCTAGCGGTAGAATTGTGTTCGCCGACAACTACTTGTCGCGTACTGATTTTTTTTTAAGCCTGTAATTTGGTGACACTGTCGCCTCCACGATCCCTATCAGTTAAAGCTTCATACAGACCGATTGGTCAGACGAAATCCCCCATTGTTGGATCCAACATACTGTCGGTCCCTAACTTCTTGACGTTTTCACGGACCCAGTAAATCGGAACCGGCTTATTAGGGGGAAAAAATGTCCTTCCCTCTCATTGTCCCATTTTATTCAGCCAATCAGTAAACAGATTTTATCTAGCGCTCGATCAGCGCTAATTTGATGGGCGGGGCTTACCACGTGGTTTCTCTTTCAGTAATCTTTTGAGTTTTTGTATTCATCCAATCTGCGATTTGCTTGAAGATGTCACTTGCCGATCTAAAGACACTTATTATTTGCTGATTATTACAACAAATAACACACAATGTTTGATCAGCTATCGCGCAGTTGGATAGAATAATTTTAGAGAATCGCATCGCATCATACGAGGTGCGTTACGAACCACCCGTATTCCTTGTTTGGTAATTAGGAGCTGACACTTGAATACGTCAGTTGGGGGTTGACAAACCTACAACAGAGACTTGTAGTTTATCAGACCACTGATAGAAAGTTTTTGTTGGCAACTGATACCGAGCCACCGCATTGTTTTTTTATATAATCAAATTCTACATTCGGAAGTTTACGAGAGAAGAGAAAAAGAAAATCATTGTTTGACTTAATAGTCTGATTCGGGAACACGAACTCTGATGTCAATCCGATATACAGAACAATTCAGCAGACCGACGAAGTTTCTGATAACTTCACGAATAAGCATTGGGAAATCGAGTTAAGGCTTAAACAAATATATATTTTAAGACTTTACATTTTTTGTGTATATATTAATATACAATTGTGACAATGTCTGACAAGCCAGACTCACCGCCCAAGAGCCCAGCGCCTTCTGTGCCTAGAAGTTCCTTCTCCATCAGCAGTATCCTCGGAGACACGGAGAACAAGGAAGATAAAACGGACGAAAGTGATGACAAGTGTACAGAGTCTAAGGATGCGATCATCTCGAGTATTTCGGACATTTATTCCAAGTACCAAGTGTTGTCAGACGCCACCCTGTCAACCAGGCCAGGATTGAACTTCTGGTATCCATGGTATTCATCGTTCATGCAGTCCCAAGTCGATTTCAATGGTAAATACTTATAATAATTCTATGACTATAATATAGATTTGTATTTCAAAATATATTTATACTGCAATATTTTTTTATTGGAAATATTATCTTATCTTGTGCCCAATATCTTGTGTGTGTGTGTGTATATATATATATATATATATATATATATATATATATATATATATATATATATATATATATATGTGTGTGTGTGTGTATATATATATATATATATATATATATATATATATATATATATATATATGTGTGTGTGTGTGTGTGTGTGTATGTGTGCGTGTGTGTGTGTATATATATATATATATATATATACTATATGCAATAAACGATGTTTCAATCAATCATCAAAAGTAAATTGTTGCAGTATAAATATTCTCGTATCTTAACTAGTAAATAATTATTATATAAATCTATCTTCAATAGTAGTTTATTGTATTAAATGTATACAATCATTCTGAATATATAATTTAGTAGAACATAATTTAAAAAAAAAAAGAATATTTTTTGCTTTTCATAAAACAGTTTTTATGGCTTTAGTGGTACAATATTAAAAATAAGAACGTGTCCCCGATATTAAAGAATTATAACAAAACATATATTTACTGTGAAATACTTATATAAATATATTTTCAATAACCTCAATACATGTACACAAATGCAATGATAAATACTTATTTTAAATATATTATCCAGTAGAAATTAATTATAATATACATATATCATTTAATGCACAATTATCATATAAATACATTTTATAAATCTGCAGCAGTAATTCATTGAAATTATGAATGTATCTTCATAAACATATTTACTGTATAATTTAATAAAGATTCGGCGATGATTGTTTTTCACTTCGATATATCACAGTATTAACTGCAGTAAATATGTAAATAATTATCCTGTAAATATAACAGCAAGTGTAAATAAAATATTTCATCTGTAAATAATTATAATGTAAATCATTATATGTTACAGCAAGTATAAATAAAATTACATTATATAATCAATCCTAAATCTTAAAATTAAATTACAGAATAAATAGTTCTTCAACAGTATTTTCTTTAAAAATATAGATGTTTTAAAATAAACAGCTATTAGTGTTTTAAGCACAGAAATGTATTTTGTGAAAACACTAGAATTTTTAACATACTCTTTACTAAGTTGAAAATGCTAGACGACGCACGTAATTCATAAAATGTACACACTTTACATTATGTTTATGTTGTTTAAACCAGCAGTTTATAATCAGTTATTGCAATTATGATTAGAAAATTCTCCCAGTGAAGTACATAATTTGAAATGTTTTGTTCCGTTGATTACAGTAAACTAATTAAAGTAATTAGACATTTATTTATATGATAATGTTAAGCAATGATTTTCAAAACAATTTCTATTTTTGTAAAACATCTTAGAGTGTATTCGTTTAAAGTATTAGTTTGGAAATTAACTAAAATTATTTTATATTCAGACTAATATTATTATCTTCCTGAGAAATAAAATCACTGTGATACACAATTAAATATTTGCTGTAAATACATATGCAAACTTATTAAAATATTTTAAATAAAATAAATTGTTAAACTGATGGCTGTTCTAGAAATTAACACATGGAATGAATGAATGAATGAATGAATGAATGTTTTAACGACACCCCAGCACGAAAAATACATCGGCCATTGGGTGTCAAACTATGGTAACGCAAACAAATAAGGTGATGATCAACATCAATATAAAAATTCAAGATTTAAATAAAAACAGTGTAAAGAACTGTGCAAAAATACAAATATCACAGATAGATACTGACTTTTACTCAAAATTTAAATTTGTGCTGTATTGGCCATTCTCAAAGAGAATGTTACACCCCTGCACCACGGTAAGGTTACAGCACGCGCAGGGGGAAAACATTTGGAGATGCAGGGAGTTATTATTGTCTCCACACACGATTTCTTATAGTTTTACAAGATGCTAAAAAAAGAAAGATCAAATGCTCTATTCAAAACTCAATCTCGATTTTGAATTTATGTAGAAAAAAAATCATTGAGAAGTGTTTATTTTAGTAAAATATGACTACAACACCCACTTCCCCTCCAACCCCCCCCCCCCCAAAAAAAAAAAAAAAAAAAAAAAAAAACATCCTCACAGAAAAAAAGAGATAGAAAAAAGCAAAACAAAATAAATAAACAAACCCCAACCAAAAAAGCAACAAAACAAAATAAATAAAACAAACAAACAATCAAAAAACGAAGAAGAAAAAGAATACGCAGGTACGAAAAAAGCAACGCACAAATTATTTCATGATATGAATGAAAAGTTCCTAAAGTAATTAAATAAAGTGGAATGGGGGTGGCTGAGCTAGACTACGTATCTATTTAACTTGAACTGATTTAAACTAGATCGTACTGGTAAATGGTTAAAGATACCAGTATGTATTTTATCAGGTTTATCAGTTATTCTACATGAACGGCTAATTTACGTATAATAAACAATTTATCAAACACTATGGACTCGTTATTACTGTTAGTAATATTTCCATATATTTACTTGTGTTTGACACCCAACAGTCGAAGTGTATATTTGTGCCGGGGTGTTGTTAAACATTCATTCATCCTGTTATTATTTGTTCATATTTGATTACTGGTAATGTAACATGTCTTTTCAGTATTTTAATAATGTCTCAAAATCCTCATAATAGGCATTACTACACAATACAATGCATTGTTGTTTCGTTTTCTTAAATTATCTCTCAAAGGCGTGGTCAATAAAATAAATATGTTAAAGTTTCATTTGTTTAACGACACCACTAGAGAACATTGATTTATTAATCATCGGCTATTCGATGTCAAATATTTAGTAATTTTGAAATAGTCTCAAAGAGGAAACCCGTTACATTTGTTTTTTAGTACAAGCAAGTTAAATTATTGGATTTTAACGTCACCATCTTCATTATACTGTTTCTGAGGGGGAAAAAAGGTGTGGTTTGATTATATCGTGACGTAAGCAGGAAGCAGTAAGCTGAACAATTGTGTATTATTATAGAATGGTATCGCGAAAAAAAAAAATCGATTTGCATGGATTCGTCGCTCGGTATTGCGTATATCGTTTCTTCTGTAAAGTCAAAGCCGATACTTTTATCATCATATTTCAGTGCTTACCTCTATGTAATTGTGCACTTGACATTTAACAAACAGACTGCGGCCGTATCCTCTCACCTTTTGAAATTCATTGTATTATACAACGAAAATAATCATTTAATTTAAAAGCTAAGGGTTTTTTTCAGTTAGGAAAGTCTACGTTATTGACACAGCTATATATATATATATATATATATATATATATATATATATATATATATATATATATATATATATATATGTGTGTGTGTGTGTGTGTGTGTGTGTATGTGTGTGTGTATATATGTATATTTTTATATAAATATGCCATTAGAACACTCCACTGGAGGTCTAGAGTATATCGATATAATGTGGGGTATTACCCCGCTGCCTTCACCGGTCTTCGGTTTAAATAATAAATAAAACCACATACTTAATGTTTTTCTGTAGCTATGTCATTTATTATTATTTTAAATTATGTGTCAAAGCCACACATTTCAAATGTAGCCCAACAATTGTCTTTATATAGACACTTAAGCATTGTTACTTTTAAAAAGTCCCATGACAAAGATATTGTCTGGCAGCAACTTTTATTAATCATTCTACTGGGCAAACGCCCCCAAAATGTAACCCAGGCCATTAAACAGTTTGTTCAGAGGACACGAACCAGAAGCTATATATCGAGTGCACCCCCGAACAAACCCACTACTGAATATGGAATTAAAAAACAAAACACCAAAAGGTATGGGAGTATAACTTTAATATGTTATACCCATTACTATATATATATATATATATATATATATATATATATATATATATATATATATATATATAGAGAGAGAGAGAGAGAGAGAGAGAGAGAGAGAGAGAGAGAGAGAGAGAGAGAGAGAGAGAGAGCGCCATAGGTCAAATATTGTTAAAATAGAAACAGAATTGTAAGTAAAATATTGCGACTGTACTTTTTGTTCACTTAGTGACGTCGTCTGGTGTCACATTTGTTTACTTATAATGTTTAATCTGTTGCTATTTTAACAATATTTGACTTATGGGCCTCATATGTTGACTGAAGGTGAAAAATATCCATATAATAATGGGTGTGAGATATGTAATTTACAGTCCTCATACTTTCTAAATAATTCTATATTTAGTACAGTCCTCATACTTTCTAAATAATTCTATATTCAGTAGGGTTATCTTTTTATTCTTTCTTTTTTATTCTTTTTTCTTTTTCCTTTTTTTTTTTTTGGTGGGGGGAGGGAGCACTTAGTATAGGAATAATGTAACCTGATTTATTACCCCAAAATAGACTATTCGCGTATGCATGAACATACATCGGTAAAACACGTACTCTGTTTACTATTCAAAATTCTGATAAAATACGTACTACTTCTGGTTAAAATATTCTGTATATGTTTGCATGAACGTATATGGATAAAAAGATGTACTATTTTTGCTGGTCATAATAGACTGTAGCTGTGTGCATGAATGTATATCAGTAAAGCGTGTACTATTTTTATTGGTAAAAAGACCGGTATAACACGTACTATTTCTACTGGTCAAAATATTCTGTGCGCGTGTGCATGAACGTACATCGGTAAAACACGTATTATTTCTACTGGTCCAAATAGTCTTGAAGCATACGCATGGAAGTACACATGTCACTACTTTTTAATAGTAAATCATCCGCGAAAGAAGTGTACCTTTCTTAGAAATTAATACATTGCATACAATACCTAAGGTTCAAAGCCTCTGGGTTTGTTTCCCGGTACTAGCTCCCACCCAAAGTTTTAAGGATTTAATAGAGAAATTAAAGGCACATTAATAGAATATTTTTATTATTACTTTTTAAAAATTATTTTATATATATATATATATATATATATATATATATGCATGTATATATTTTTGGGGGGTGGGGGGTTGGTTCAGACAGCCCATATAACTGAGGTGAGGGGCCAGGACAGCGTGTTTGAACCTTAATTGGATATAAACGCGTAAATCAAGTTCAAATGAAATGCCGCCTGCAGAGTGCAAACGGGGGAATCGGTTTTCTATGTTCACACTAATCAATGCGTTACATAGGATGGCACGATGGTGACTTCATGGACGGAAATACGTTCACATGTATTAAAGCGATAATATCATTTTGATATAATAATTTATTTATTATATTATAATACCCTAAAGACGCTTCAATATCGGTATCGATTTATGTGTTTCCGTGTTTACCAGAGTTCAAAGAAAACCGTTTAACAGTATACTGGTTAGAGATCAGTAGTTAACTAGGTTAACTATATACACTAACTTGCAATTCATTCATTCATTCATTTATTCATTGATTCATTCATTCATTCGTATAGTTATTCATTCATTTACTAACTCAAACACTCACTCATTCATTCATTCGTTCATTTATTCATTCATTTACAAACTAAAACATTCATTCATTAATTTTTCCATTAACTCTTTCATTTATTCATTCTTTGCTTCACAATAAATTAGATTTATTTATTAACAGAAGCATATTACTATTTTCTTCTAAACATTAAATTAAAATTATACTTTATATTTATAACTTGCGGGATAAAAATATATTTTTTATCATTTTAATGGCTTGTAACATTAATGGCCAGTTAATAGTTAAATTCAGTCCATGGAATAAAATTTAAACTAGACTACTATAATGATTGTTAAATTTGGAATGGCGGGTTTCGGTTATAACTTCAGTATTCTGCCATTGACACAGTTTAAAGATAATCTTTGATACCAGTATCTTCCACGTTGTTTCTTCTTTTTATTTCATTATTTCTTCTTCTTTTTTCTCATTTGTGTTTGTAGGTATTCGTTCGTTCTTATTCAACACGTTTTTTTTTACATCAAATGCATAAACATGTTTAAGGCATTTGCTATATTTTGTGCATTACTGTTACAAAGGAGAGATATCTGTTAAATATTCAGGTACATCATCGGGGAAGGGGGGGGGGGGGGGGGGGGGCGGG
Organism: Gigantopelta aegis; assembly: GCF_016097555.1. NCBI lineage: Eukaryota > Metazoa > Mollusca > Gastropoda > Neomphalida > Peltospiridae > Gigantopelta > Gigantopelta aegis. Next base: position 51,472,377 of record NC_054708.1, on the reverse strand, counting down.
ATGCTGAATATGAAGGAACCTTCTTTTACCTATGGGAGTTAGTTTTCAGGTGTTGAGTGGGTTTTTTAAATTTCGAATTCTTGAATTGCAAAACTGAATATTAAAATTTACAAAAGGCTCTTTCCAAAAAACCCTGATGATGTCCATTATATCACTGATATAAATAAAACATGTTTTCATTCGTTGTTGTTTGTCTTTTTTAGTGGCTGCAGCAGGGAAATCTCGAACGGTTCCGCCCTTGTCCAGGTCCCCTCTTCACTCACCTCTTGCCATGAAATCTTCAACACTGCGAAAAGACAGCGATCACGGCATGACGTCATTGAGAAAAGACAGTGACGCCATCATGTCGGACATGATGCCTTCTCCTCGTTCCCACAGCCGCGACGACGATTCTGGTGACGACGACTGTGACAAGGACATAAAGGACGACTGTGACAAGGACGGCAACGACGACGACGACAAAGACAGGAAGCAGAGGAAGAAGAAGACGCGCACGGTGTTCTCGCGGAGTCAGGTGTTCCAACTCGAGTCGACCTTTGACATGAAGAGATACCTGTCGAGCTCGGAGCGGGCGGGGCTCGCCGCCTCCCTACACCTCACGGAGACGCAGGTCAAGATTTGGTTCCAGAATCGCAGGAACAAGTGGAAGCGACAACTCGCGGCAGAGATGGAGGCCGCCAACATGTCCCAGCGTGCACCTCACCGCATGGTGCGCGTGCCCGTGCTCTACCACGACAGTAACGTCGGTTTCCCCGGCAACCGCTCAGACAGTTTAAGCAGCGGGTCTCCGCCGCTGAGTAGTTCAGTGAACGCGCTGTGCTACCCACACGGCTACCCTCACCTTGCCTCCCTTAGATCGCTCCACGGAGCGGTGTAGAGAAGGTAAAATAATAAAAATCTGAGACTTAAAAATTTACAATTACACAAAATGGTGCAGTTGTCTGTCCGTCCGTCCGACATTTTATTCTATAATAACGGAACTCTGAATTCGTTAATGATGGTGACACTGCAATTGGTGCGAACAAACTACGCACAACAACACAAGACAATGTAACTTATTTATGTGTGGAAATGTTCGTATTCTATGGTGCAGACGTTCAAATTGTCCCCAGATATATGTTTTTGCCAAGTGACAAGTGACTAAAAATGTGGCAAAACCAATGACCTTTTACTTGACTGCCTAAGTGACAGCATTGGCCGAGATGTGACAGTCCCGTGTCTGGGTGTTGTGGAGAAAGTCTATAAAAACCTATAAATTATTAATGTGCAATGGTATTGTTAATTAAAGAAACTCCTATGTGAATGTTTATAATAATATTTTTGTGTGTGTTTTGGCATTGTCATTTTTGTTCAGTGATTGTCCAAATAAATATTGTTTATTACAAATGTTTGGTTACTTTGTTTTAAAGCATGTGGTAATATTAACGGGGGAATGAGTTTCATGTGTTTTGGTGTCATTTGTATGTACACTATGAATGAATAGCATGCTAATACTGATTAAACGGACACCGGCCACCAAACCATACATATGGCGTAATGAATTTGTTTGCCGTCATAAACCACAACACGCAACTACCGCGTTCCCCATATTGACTAAGTTAAGCGTTCCAGTCTTGGTTGTTTTTGTTTTTTTCGCCGATCTCCCGCAAATAACATTTATTGTTTTAACATTTAATGCAGAAACAAGATAAGTTATTTAAAGAATGATCTGTAAAGCGCAGACCTTAGGTTAAGCCCGTGAAAATGGACACTAAGTTTAGACCTGCAAAACACATTTGAATAAGGTTATCACAGAGAAAAGATAAAGTCTGTGACGTTTAAACAGGGAAATACCGACTAAAAATAATTAGAGCCTATCTAGATAACTATAACTTTTCAAACGAATGTGCGTTTTTATAATTATACAAAAATTGGGTATTGAAAAAACCTGGATGACGGCACTTCAGTTGTACGAAATTTAATATTCAAAATAATAAAATGTAAGTACTTCTAATTTAAATGATCAAAATGGCTTTAATAGTGAAAAAATACGCCGTAGTGTTTAAAATCTAGGGTATGTGACTTTAAAGAATGACCCATACATTTAAATTCTGAGGAATGACTCACATATTTTAATGTTATGGAATTACAAATTTTAATGTTAAACCTTAAGGACTGATCTACATATCAGGAATAACCTGATTAAGGAATAACCCACATATGCAAATGTAAACGAATGACCTAGTATTGCTAAAAAAAAAAAAAAACGTTCCATACACTTTAACTTTAAGAAATGACAAAGAGATGTTAATATTATGGAATACATATAGATAATCCATATATTTTAGTCTAAGAAATGGGCAACAGATTGTAACGTTAAGGAGTGCCCTACAACTCTGCATGTTAAATAAAGAGACAGTTATTTGTATGTCAAAGAATGACTCGCTAGTTTCAAATTTAATTGTGAGTCAAGCTGTTTTATTGAGGTATATATTGTAATTAGTCACATTCTGGATATAGAAAACCTAAAAGTTTAGAAAGACAAATCCAGGAGTCGAGGATGGTGTATCCGAGGATTTAAAAATTAAAGAAAAAAGAAAAGTTAAGTTTTATTCATAACTTGCAGTGCTTATACTTTTTATAACACTATTTTGGATGTAAGGATTTTTAAAGTACAATTTAAAATTGTAAATTATAAACTTAAAAAGTGGGATAAAAAACCCCAAAATAATACCAAATACAGTCATGAAATGTAAACGAAATAACAGGACAAATAATTTTATTTACCGCGACATAAGTGATAACTTTATTTTCGTTAGTCTATAAATCCGATTGCAAATATCTACTAATATATGAGTAAATAAGTAAAAACAGCCAAAACACCCCCCAAAAACACCCCCCCCCCCCATAAAAATACAAGAAAACAAATACATAACAAAAACAGGACAGAACAGAACAGAAAAAACTAACAAAACAAACAAACAAAAAATCTGCCAAACACTCCTACTCCCCCCCCCCCCCCCCCCCAAAAAAAGAGAAAACAAAAGAAGAAAAATAATAAGATTTTTATATAATGTGTCTAGTATACGGAATAGATAAAAACAAAAGTTTTTTTTTTAAATACATAGACAGTGTCAATTTCGCCTAACCTGATAACTGTCATGTAAGGGATCTTTTATGTACACTTTTAGTAAACAGCAGCACATACCAAAGTGTTTGAAGCGCTGACTGCAATGGGATAAAATATAATGTACCTACAATAGCACGCGGAGCTTCAAATACATTTGATTGAATTATTATTATTATTGTTATTATTATTATTATGATTATGATTATTATTATTATTATTATTATTATTATTATTATTATTATTATTATTATTATATCCTAAATAAGAAAAGAAACGCGAATATTAATTACATTTTCTATAATTTATTTAAAATTATTCAGTTTGTTAGTTTTTGTATCTATTAAAATTATTATTTTAGACCAATTTAGCTGTCTATTTATCTAACTACCTTTATCATGATATACGTACAACAGGGCGGAACGTAGCCCTGTGGTAAAGCGCTCTCTTGATGCGCGGTAGGTGTGTGATCGATTCCCGTCGGTAGGCCCATATCTCGTTCCGGCCAGTGCACCACGACTGGTATATCAAAGGCCGTGGTATGTGCTATCCAGAAAGAATTGTTTTATTTAACGACGCACTCAACACATTTTATTTACGGTTATATGGCGTCAGACATGGTTAAGGACCACACAGATATTGAGAGAGAAAACCCGCTGTCGCCACTTCATGGGATACTCTTTTCGATTAGCAGCAAGGGATCTTTTGTTTGCAACATCCCACAAACAGGGTAGTACATACCACGGCTTTTGGTGTACCAGTCGTGGTGCACTGGCTGAATAGAGAAATAGCACAATGGGCCAACCCACGGGGATCGATCCCAAACCGACCGCGCATCAAGCGAGCGCTTTACCACTGGGCTACGTCCCGCTATCCTGTCTGTGGGAAAGTGCATATAAAAGATCCCTTTCTGCATTAGGACATATATAGCGGGTTTCCTCTAATGACTACGAGTCAGAATTACAAAATTTTTGTCATCCAATAGCTGATGACTGATTAATAAATGTGCTCTAGTGGTGTCGTTAAACAAAACAAACTTCCGTACAACAAATAATACCTAAATATTAGATTGAAGTATTTAAAATGACTAGGGCATTCTTTGAAACGATTTAATTATTTATACTGGATATTTGATGCGTCTACGATTTTCTTCAGTAGTCATATAGTGCTGAAATTTAATTAAATTGGCTAAGATACACCAAAAGTCTACACTGGAACGACCATTTAGTTCGAGAATTAGGTTTTCCTCTATGACGTAGGTTGAACGCCTTGTTTAATAATATAATCGATTATGGTTTTGTTCTTTTTACTTAAAAATTAATTTTCGTGCTAATTTTCCTCATGTGATAACGCATCTTATGATCATCCCTAGCTCCATAGCGTTACACAATTTTGAACGGACCTTAATAAAGTTAGCAATGTTGCTGTCATTTATGCGGAAATTGAAAAGAAAATGTTTTACATACTAGATGAAGACATTTATTTATTTATTTATTTATTTATGTATACATTTATTTATTTATTTAAAAATGGCACTCGCCGTTATTGTAAAATTTAAAGTTTGTAATTAGGAGAGGGTCTCGTAAACAAATATGTTTTTAATCAATCAAAACCGTATATCTGTACAACGCAGAGTCGAATGGATATATATCAAAATAGTGATTGATTCTATGAATCTCTATCCAGTGCCTCGTCTATAGGAGGACAGCCATTCACGAGGAACGAGGAGAACTATCACGGGACAATACATCCTTCCTGCACCGCCAAAGGAGGACTGCCACTCACGAGGAACGAGAACTATCACGGGACAATACATCCTTCCTGCACCGCCAAAAGGAGGACTGCCACTCACGAGGAACGAGACCTATCACGGGACAATACATCCTTCCTACACCGCCAAAAGGAGGACTGCCACTGTCAGACTAATTTTACTGATTCAAAACTGACACTTTACAGAGCTGTTTGGCATAAATACAGCTAGATGTTATGTACATACGACATGTAAACAACAACACGTTATACAACACATGCCAGTATGTTGTCAGGTACCAAAGCCTAAAAAAGTGTGTTTTAGGGAACCCGACCCTGACTAGAAAAAAGGACCGACCCTAATATGTCTTTTAGATTTACATGTATATTTTTTTTTTTTTTTTTTTTATTATTATTTTTAAAAATTATTATAATGTAGTTGAAAAGTGTACATACATACCATTTTTTCTGGACCCGTAGGAGTAAATGTAGGTTTTTTTAAAATGATAATTTAAAAAAAAAAAAGAAGAAAAAAAAAAAAGAAAGACGACATAGTGTACTTAAATTTTTGTTGGCTTGTCTCCGGAAATACACAACCTTTTTAGGACAAATTTACATTTTATATTACATGAATATTTAAGTTTTAACAAAATGTTAAAATATGACATAGTTAGAATCATCAACTCTATCACATTGTTTAATAGTAGCTATTCTATATCAGAAATATGTTATTCTAGTAGTATGCCATGGGGAAAGGTGATAAAAATGGAAATATAACAAAAACTGCAGTCATCACATTGGTTACACCTTTCCATGAGCAGCAAATATTATTTTATTCTCACCATCTCACGTTCCGATCAACACTTTGGAGGAGCATTGGTTGAAACGGGAAATAAATATTTGAGTCGATTTTGAGGACCGATCCTTTGGCCTATTGCATGTCATGATGAACACTATGGTTAAATTCGCCCATTCATTCGTTTTGGGGGTTTTTAAACCATAAAATCTTATACATTTTTGAACACATTCCACTGTTTTTCTTTGTTTTTAATTATTTCATTTGATTAATTTACTACTTATTCATTCATCTTTTGTCAACTATTAAACGAAAGGCCACGTGCCACAAACTTAAGGCCTCCTTAACGCGAGATCTGCAAACAAAAATCCTCCCAAACTTGCCGAACTATGAAATTGAGTGCGTTTAACGGCATGCCATTAATTTGCTCGGGCCTGCACGTCCGGGCTATTTTCTCTAACAAGCTGTTATTAGCCGCTAACACAAGACGGATCCCACGAGATGTGATGCCGACCTTCCTCAACCCATGTGTTTTCTTGTATTTCATACAATTTCCCGCCATTTACGAGCGGAGAGCTAAAGCCCGTCGATCCTTATTTCGTCTTAATAGTTTCGGCGTTTATGACCATTTTCTTTTCACAAGTAATGAGTATCGCGCTCTGATACCTCATTAGAGTTCATTAGTCAATGTGATTAACGAGTGTGGGTCTCCTTAAGAATTTTCGCTGTGGCAAAGCTCTTAGGAACGATGTTTATTCCATTTTAGAATCATTTGTTTTCTTTCCCTGCTGGAAATCGATTGCCATTTGGAGCGCACTTTAGCTGAGATTTAACCAAACATATAAATCTGTGCGTCGCACGGAGGGCAGTGCTTAGCGACGGGTGATTTTTCCTTGTTTTTCCTCCAGTGGTAGACATTTTACGAAATTACAATAAATTTTTACGGTAAATACACATTGTCGTTAAAGCAAATTAGTGAGCACTAAGGCTAAGATTACTTCCTTCTTTCTTTCTTTTTCTTCTTCCATTTTCTCAATGTACTAAGACAAATTTTTTAATTATTATTATTTTTTAATTGACACGAATGGATGGATGGACGGATGGATGGGTGGTTGCGTGAAAGAATGAATGAATGAATGAATGAATGGATGGATGGATGAATGAATGAATGAATGAATGAATGAATGAATGAATGAATGAATGAATGAATGAATGGAAGAATAAATAAATAAATAAATAAATAAATGAATGAATGAATGAATGAATGGATGGATGGACGGATGGATGGTTGGATGGTTGGATGGATGGATGGATGGATGGGTACATTCATGCATGCATGCATGCAAGGATGTATGTATGCATAGATGAAAGGATGGATGGATGGATGGATAAATGGATGGATGGATGGATGGATGGATGGATGGATGGATGGATGGATGGATGGACGGATAAATGAATATATGGATTGTGGCGATGAAGAAATTATTAAAATAATGGATGAATGAATGAATGGTAAAAATGAAGGACAAATGAAGGGTGAATACATCTTTTATTTTCAAAATCATTATGTACAGAACTCAGGAGTGTTATTAAAAGCCCCCCCCCCACCCCCCACCCCCCAAAAAACCCCCACAAAAAACCCCAATACCCCCACCCCCCCCCCCCAAAAAAAAAAAAACCCAGTAAATTATTCGAAATATATTAGTCATGAATTGTAGAATTTAATTAAATAATTAAAAGAAGACAACTAAATATGAAAATTCACTGAAATATTTAGCAAACTGTTCAGAAAAATAGTATTACACGGGCCACTGAAATCTTAAATAAATATATATCAAAATATTTAATTGTCGAAATACTAAACGTAGCAGAATTTTATCAAACGACGTTTAATGGACTCACAGAATTAACATGCATTAATAAAATGCAGTATGCATTGCAAACATACAAAAATATGTAAGCACAGGCAAAATTTTAATGAGGAATTTCATTATGAAAGGGAAAAAATATAATACTTTGACTACATAAATTCTGTGCAACAAATGAATATTAAAATTAATCGATTGATCCCCTTATCATTTAAGATCCAAGCCAAATTATTTAAACTATTAAAAGCCAAATAAATATATAAATAAATAAATAAATAAATATGAACTGTGATATGTAGGGTTTAAATCTATCGATTGAATACATATTTTACTGTACAAAGAACAAACGAATCGGCCTCAAGTTTACTAACTTACAAGGCCATATCCTATGTGCATACAATATACCTGGCGACTATATTACATAACTGTATAAGTAAACTACATTTAAACAGTCAAAGATAATTGGATGAAGGAAATATATTAAATAAAACAGAATATGAAAAAGAAAGGAAAGAAATAGTGATGCAAGCGCCTACACAAATAATACATCACGTGCAGTCGTTGTCAAACTAACACATATTCATTCATTTCGTTTATAGTTATTTGTCATGCTTATATCCAATTAAGGTTCAATAACGCTGAGCTGGGCATTCACTGTCCAGGGCAGTTAATTAGTGGTTAGTTGTTAGTGGTTAGTTGTTAGTGGTTAATAGTTAGTGGTTAGTAGTTAGTGGTGGTTAGTTGTTAGTGGTTAGTAGTTAGTGGTTAGTAGTTAGTGGTTAGTTGTTAGTGGTTAGTAGTTAGTGGTTAGTAGTTAGTGGTTAGTAGTTAGTGGTTAGTAGTTAGTGGTTAGTAGTTAGTGGTTAGTTGTTAGTGGTTAGTAGTTAGTGGTTAGTTGTTAGTGGTTAGTTGTTAGTGGTTAGTTGTTAGTGGTTAGTTGTTAGTGGTTAGTTGTTAGTGGTTAGTTGTTCGGTTAGTTACATACAAGTCGGTGCAGTGGCCTTACACCTACCTAGTGAAGTCGTTAAACTCGCTCTGGGTGGAAGCCGATACCAGGAGACGAACCCAGTACCTACCAGCCTTATGTCTAATGACGTAACCACAACACCACCGAGGCCGGTAACTAACAAATAACCCATATCAGTGGCGTAGGAAGGTGCCAAAAAGTGGGGGGCACAATTCTATATTTACACACTTTTACACTATTATAAAGCAAATATAAAGCAAAATATCTGAAAAGTGGGGGCACACGCCCCCCTTGCCCATCCCCCCCCCCCCCCCCCCCCCCCCCGCCCGGCTTCCTACGCCAGTGCACATGGTAATTTATATTATACTTTTTTTAGTCAAAACAATAAGTTTGGTTGATAAATCTTTGAACACAAGTTCATATGTTTAATTATTATTAGCATCGTTTAATTATAAATACCAACTAATTGTAACATAACAGACTGAGGCAAAAAACTAAACAATGCACAAACATTTATTACATTTTTCACAAAAGTTTGTTTTACTTTTTTAGCGCATAAAATACAAAAGTGAAAAAAGGGGGACTACCCCCAATGATTCGTTAACAAATAATATCATCTAGACATTACTTTAACTTTCAAATTTCACTTTTGACCCCAAGCTTCCATTAATCACGGTGGAACATTATTTCTGTCAATCTCTTTCATTCTGTTGATCATACAGTTGTTATTGTTGTGTTTTTAGTCATTTATTGTTTGAATTTGTGATTTACTGATAAAAAAACGCCAACTTTCAAATTTCACTTCTGACCCCAATCGTCCTTCAAGATCTTTGGTGGTCATAAAACCTACTGTAATACTGAACTACCGGATGTAATGTTTATCCAATTAATTCACTATTATCATATAACCATTCCCCACAGCTAATATACCTTACAATTTTGGCAATTGTAAATTCTGATTAGAGTTCCCCTACTTTTTTTGAAGAGTATGGTTTCTGTTCTTGTCCCATAGATCCTTACTACTGGCGTAACTGGGTTTTTGGTGGGGGGTTTTAAAATACGATATTGTTTCACACTTTCTAATTGCTGGGCTTAAACCATTCCATAGATCAATTGCTGAGTAAATAAATGATGATTTTAATAAAGTTGTTCTAGCAACAGGTGTATATATATATGTGTGTGTGTGTGTGTGTGTGTGTGTGTGTGTGTGTGTGTCATCCCGATATCATAAAAAAAATAAGGAACCCTTTCTTCTAATCATTGTGGAATAAAATTACATGTAGTTAACAAATCAGGAGTCATTTCTTTCATTATTTTGATAATTGTAGACAGCTTTTTTGTTTTGCTTTTTTTCCCTTTTACTATGTCATCAAAAAAGTTTTCATATGTAGTGATTATATGAGACACACTTGGGCATGCCAGTGATAATCCTTGCAGCCTTTTGTTGTATTGGTTTTCTAAGTTATCTGCGTTTAATTCGGAACAGTCGTTCAAGACCTCTGAAGCATATTCTAGAACAGGGAGAATGAAAGTACTATATATTCGCATTAAAATTTGACGATTTGATAACAGTCTGTATATATTTAATACCGAGATTATTACCGATACAGCTGTGCGTACATTTTAATATGACTAGACCCTTTTGCATCATATTTTACAGTTAAACCTAAATATTTATGCGAAGTTTTTTTTATTTCTTTAACGTTGTGCTATTAAATACAAAGAATAGTTAATTGATTACTATGCTTAGAGAAAATAATAATACATTCAGTTTATTACGATTAAAGATACCTAACCATGTTTGACCGTTCATAAAGTTTGAACAAATTAATGTTGAGATTGCGTTCTATAATTGAAAAGTTCTTTGACTATATTAAAATACTTGTATCATCAGCAAATTACCTTGTTACACAATCTAATTCATCAGCAATAATGGTAACATAAATACAAAAAATAATAATGGACCTAAATCGAATCCTTGTGGTACTCCAGTCTTTAGACTTCCATAAGTGCAGTTATACACACGCTTTGTTTCCTATAAGAAATATAATTACTAATCTATTTTAAAATATTGCCTCTAATGCCACATTATTTATGTTTAGAGATTAATCATCTGTGCCATATTCGACAAAAGGCTATTCTACTGTATACTTTGATTCCCAATAACGAGGATAAAAAGTGTTATTTCTACTTTTTGCTTTCACTCTTTGATTGGCAAAGCTTTTTACAAAATACCTACTCTAAACGTTTCAAACTTTATTCTAAAAGAAGAACACCTTATTATACGTAACGTCATTATAGGTTGGACTATACCAATTCAAATCCCATAGGCGACCATGTTAACGTTTGTGTTTAAAAACACTATATGCAATATATCAACCAAACTGTGACCCATAAATATCAGTACTACAACCCCTACCTCAAAGTATTAACTGCAGAAAATGGTACCTTTCATGGCTCATTTTCGGTATAACCAGATGTTTCTGCAACACCCCTAGTTTCGCACAAAATTTTAGTACTTTTTTTTACAGGTACACCATACATGTTCCAAGCACAAGGCTACTTGACACGGTGGTACTACATCAAATAAAATTGCATACATTTTTAGCCCAGATGAAACTAATTTTTTTTACAACCAACACACTCACATTTATAACCAATCACAGGACTTGTGGTGTTAACTTCTCTATCAAAAGTTCGGTACACCTCGAACTTCGACCCAGACGGAAATTAATTGGTATAGTGCAACCTATACTGATAACATACATGTTTCAAAAGGTGGTGAATCATATGTTTTTATGACAACCAGGATCTGGTGTCTTCTGACATAAACTGACAACCTCACTGAAACTGTTGTTTCTACAGTGCAACCTAATTTAATGTACACCTCACAAAACACATTTATTTGGTACAGTTTTGTACAAATGCAATATGTCATATTTGAACAAATAATTTTTTTTAAAATAATACTCCTGAAGATATTTATTGTCAGATGTGTGTGTGTGCTCAGCTATATATGTAGAGACAGCATGGCTATTCAGAGTACCTCAACTCCTTAAACTTATTCCATTGAAACACATGTACTTGACTGACCCCTAGATTATGAAGACCTCAATAGGCACATCAAAGAAATATCAGTATTAAAAAAATACAATGTCTGAGGAAGGGAAAACCAACATGACTGCATCTGTATGAAGTAATGACTTAATGTCCTGCACATCACTGTTGGAAGAAAATCCTGTATGCTGAGTGTGGGCATCTTCAAGTTACCATGTGCGGGAATTTCAAATCCATCAGCTATGCAGATTTTCAAATTGGACCATCAAAACCATTGGCAGCCACCAATATTCCTGACTATATTTTATGTATACCCTACTGTAGTTGGAGGTTTTAAAAATGTGTGATATCTGGAATTATCATGCAGCTTTCGCATATTTATTTTTGATTCATTACTAAAAAAACCTGTTTTTAAGTGACATAATTACCCGAACATCTATTTTATTGCATTATTTTCTAATCCAGATCAATACAATATGTATATTGGATGTATTCCTACAATCTGTAATCCAGCATATCATTTAGCTATTAACATTGGATAATACAGCATTAACAATAAAATAAATCATCAAATTACACCAAGGTAGATAATCAAATCTGGAAAAATTGGTTCCAAATCTAGTATACACTCAAAATACACTTCATGGGAGCAAACTAAGTGATTATTTTAAAAAAAGATTTGATCTGGAGACCTAAAGATATGTTTAACAAGCTTATTGTTATGTATAAATGAGAACAGAAGGCACAATAGTGACAAAAATTTTAATTATGGCTTTGGTAAATAAATTCTTCAAAGTAAAAAAATCTTTCCCCTAAAACTACAAATGTGTCTAAAATATGACTTAGCACCCTATAAATATGCCAAAAGGACAATAAAAATCAAGGTCTTTAAAAAGTTAAGCTATCAGAAGTACACACATGAAACATTAACTATGTTTATAGAAGTTAAAGACATATCCCAATATTGGCACATGTTATTTTTAATATAAAAATAAATTGCTATTAAAATCTAAGTTCAGACTGCCTAGATATATTAACATATTTAGAGCAGTTGTATATGGCAAGTCAAACACCATGTAAATAAGAACATTCAAATCTGTATAGTATGAATTATAGGCCAAAACCAACTTTTCCTCAGTGCTAATTTTTGTTCAAACTCCATTCAGAGCTATGTACAGTAATTATTGTCAAGGTCAAGGTCATTGTGAACTTGCATGGCCGAGTGACGGCTAATTAATCAAATAGTGTAGTTTAATTTAATTAAATCACAAAAATCATAATCTTTTTTATTATGCACTGAATATGTGCTATAGGTTGGACTATACCAATTCAAATCCCATAGGCGACCATGTTAACGTTTGTGTTTAAAAACACTATATGCAATATATCAACCAAACTGTGACCCATAAATATCAGTACTACAACCCCTACCTCAAAGTATTAACTGCAGAAAATGGTACCTTTCATGGCTCATTTTCGGTATAACCAGATGTTTCTGCAACACCCCTAGTTTCGCACAAAATTTTAGTACTTTTTTTTACAGGTACACCATACATGTTCCAAGCACAAGGCTACTTGACACGGTGGTACTACATCAAATAAAATTGCATACATTTTTAGCCCAGATGAAACTAATTTTTTTTACAACCAACACACTCACATTTATAACCAATCACAGGACTTGTGGTGTTAACTTCTCTATCAAAAGTTCGGTACACCTCGAACTTCGACCCAGACGGAAATTAATTGGTATAGTGCAACCTTTAATGTTTTCCGTACGTACACTATACAACAAATCACCTTCCTGTATAAAAGAAAATCATATGACCTACGTCACTATTCAAGGGAGTTAACTCTTGGTAATTTTTCCTTTAAGCCACAAAACTATTTTAATGCAGGATTATCAATAAAAAAAATTATATATATATATATATATTTGAAACAGCTTTTATTGGAAACAAACGTAATGTCGTCTCTTGATACTCAACTACAACTTGGCAAAACATTTTTGTCTGGCTTTGACTTTACTTTATTATAAAGTTAACCTGTAAAATGCACCTTTTTGTATTTTCTTGTGGTCAAATGTCCAATGGTTTTCTCCAGCTAGACCAAAAATGGTGTTTCTATGCTAAAAAGGAGACAATTTTTCTTATTTTCTGGAGGCCAACTGTTCTGTCATATCCTTAAGTTATACCAGTGATAACCACATCAAACCTCTTTCTTTCACTCGGTATAGTTTATTATATCAAGGACCATTCACTTTTGCATGAAGGAATGAATGAATAAAATAATGAAAGTTTAACAGCAATGTTGCATGCATTTCAACATAATGTATATATAGCATATACAGTGGACCCCCCCCCCCCCAAAAAAAAAAAAACCCCACAAAAAACAACAACAAACAAACAACAACAAAAAAACAAACAACAACAACAAAAAATAAAAAATAAATAAAAATAAACAAAACAGGACAATGTGGAGAGGGAAGTACAGTCACTTGGTAACTACTATACAAAAATTCAGTTGAGGTTAACCACAGAAAGAGTTATCCACCCTTATGCCAGAGCACAATCTCATTTTGCTGTTATATATGTGGCAGCATACCACATACACAGGGGTTTTTTTTATCTTTTAGTAATAAAGTAACTTAAACCAACGGGTTAATTAACTCATACATAGGTCAACCTACATGTAAGCATCAAAGAAAGTTTTGAAAAAGCGTTTCAATATTGTATATTATTTTAATGAAGACATAATTGTTTTCCTAATACGGACTAGAAAGTAAAGACAAACAAAATGGTGGTGTGGTAATTTGTACGATAACATCTTCCTTATCGAACCAACTGGTCTTGGACATATCCACCGGGGAATCTAGGAGGATGTGCCCAAGACAGTCGTGCTTGAACCTTTAGTGGATGTAAGCACGAGTCACACGGTTGACTGATTGATTGAAGGAAGGGAATGGTTTATTTAACGTCGCACTCAACACATTTTATTTACGGTCATATGGCGTCGGACATATGGTTAAAGAAAGAAAGAAGTGTTTTATTTAACGACGCACTCAACACATTTTATTTACGGTTATATGGCGTCAGACATATGGTTAAGGACCACACAGATTTTTTTAGAGGAAACCCGCTGTCGCCACATAGGCTACTCTTTTACGACAGGCAGCAAGGGATCTTTTATTTGCGCTTCCCACAGGCAGGATAGCACAAACCATGGCCTTTGTTGAACCAGTTATGGATCACTGGTCGGTGCAAGTGGTTTACACCTACCCATTGAGCCTTACGGAGCACTCACTCAGGGTTTGGAGTCGGTATCTGGATTAAAAATTCCATGCCTCGACTGGGATCCGAACCCAGTACCTACCAGCCTGTAGACCGATGGCCTGCCACGACGCCACCGAGGCCGGTGACATATGGTTAAGGACCACACAGATATTGAGGGAGGAAATCCGCTGTCGCCACTTCATGGTCTACTCTTTTCGATTAGCAGCACGGGATCTTTTTATACGCACCATCCAATAGACAGTATAGCACATACCACAGTCTTTGATGTACCAGTCGTGGTGCACTGGCTGGAAACTGACTAATTGGTCGAGCCAACTGGAATGACGGGAGAGGGAAATACTTCTTGGTAGTTAAGTAAATTCTGTGGCGGGTGATCCATGTACTTTGATATCTTAACTGAGGTCGAGCGAGTTAAATTTCTGAAGAAAAAAAAATAATCATGTAACAGATTTTTATATCACCTTCATTGAGAAGGGGCGGGACCGAGCTCAGATGTACAGTGCTCGCTTGCTGGGCGGTCGGTCTGAGATAGATCCCTGCCATTGGGCTATTTCTCGTTCCAGCCAGTGCACCACGACTGGTATATCAAAGACCGTGATATGTGCTATCCTGTCTGTGGGATGGTGCATATAAAAAGATCCCTTACTGCTAATCGAAATGAGTAGCCCAAGAAGTGGCGATAGCGGGTTTCCTCTCAATATACCTGTGTGGTCCTTAACCATATGTCCGACACCATATAAAATGTGTTGAGTGCGTCGTGGTGCACTGGCTGGAACGAGAAATAGCCCAATGGGCCCACCGACGGGGATCGATCCCATGTCGACCCCGCATCGTGCGAGTGCTGTTCCACTGGGCTACGTCTCGCCCCTCAGATTTCAGATGTATTATAATAAATAAACACAAAATGGTCTAGAGCATGCTCTGTTAACTGATTTGATGACTTCGAGCAAATCATATCTTGAAACGTCCGCAGGGCTTGAAACATCTAAAGACTGAATACTGGTATTTGGACGTCTTTTGATAAACCGCGGAGTGTGTTGTATCTGCCGGGTTTCAAGTTATCTTCTAAGTGAATAGTCTGTAAGTTGACACAGGAAATTGCCACAAGATATTTTACACATTTTTCGATCAATGCACACTTTAATCAAGTTTTATTCTTCACAACGTCAATTTGACCCGGCAAAGATTAAAGATATAGAAGATCACACGGCTCAAAGCCATACACAATACAAGCAAACCACGGCAAGACAAGATTGGCTGGGGAAAAAAACCGTATGCTTTTACCGCGCCAATCATAGCTCTTAAATACCAATCGGCCTTGATTAGTAAACCTTTTTATCGATCTCGCTAAATACCTGCCACTTCGCGTCAGAGGCAACGCATCAAATAATTAATTACACAGGACACACTTTTGCTTGATAGATTCTCAAGATTAAACGGCCTTAGAGATTAAAGAACACTCTAACGCATTATTGGCACTTCCATTACTTCCTATAGCTGGCCGTGGAGAATTGATCTACCTCCACTGATTGGGTCTGGGAATTCGGCTATGATAGCCAGCAGGCGAGGTGTAGTTTGAGCCCATCTGAAATGCTATTTAAAGCAAAACTGATAGATTGAGATGCCAGAGTAAAAAAACCCTATGATAAATGATTTGGAAGAAGACTGCGAGGTGCTCCGCGAGAACACAGAGTTTCGGTCAACGTCAGTGGAGATACATATTTTTATCCTATAACTGACCCGTGATATCTGTGTCATAAACCCATGTGGTAATATTATGTTATCAAATGGGTGTTTTCAAATTGGCCTTGTTATAGGTCCAAGGACAGTTGTATTGGCCCGAGACAGGCTGCATTGGCCCGAGGCAACGCCTCGGGCCAATACAGCCGGTCGAGGGCCAATACAACTGTCCAAGGACCTATAACAAAGCCATTGTGAAAACACCCATTTAATGACATATTTATTAATCACCTTTTACTGGAATGATAAAAAGGACATTTTTCACTGGTTAACAATGCTTGAAGTTGTATAGATGTGAGAAATAAAAAATAAATAAATAATGTTTTATTTAACGACACATTTTATTTACGGTTATATGGCGTCAGACATATGGATAAGGACCACACAATTTTTTTAGAGGAAACACGCTGTCGCCACTACATGGGCTACTCTTTCCGATTAGCAGTAAGGGATCTTTTATTTGTGCTTCCCACAGGCAGGATAGCACAAACCATGGCCTTTGTTGAACCAGTTATTGATCAATTGGTCGGTGCAAGTGGTTTACACCTACCCATTGAGCCTTGCGGAGCACTCACTCGGGGTTTGGAGTCGGTATCTGGATTAAAAATCCCATGCCTCGACTGGGATCCGAACCCAGTACCTACCAGCATGTAGACCGATGGCCTAACCACGACGCCACCGAGGCCGGTCAAAAAAGAAATAAAACAAAACAAACTTTGGAACAGAGATCATTTATTGGATGTTTACCACATCTTTGGTACTCTAAACAGTTTCTTCTATCATCTGTTCACTGGAATTTACTGAAAGATGTGTGCCACAAAAAAACACAAAACAAAACAAAACAAAACAATAATAAATTTAAAAAAAAAAAATATATATATAATAATAACAATAATAAAAAACAGTCGGTGAAAATTATCGCATCAGACTTAGTCTTGTAGGTCGTGTTTTTGTTTGCAGTATCTTCTAAAAACCTGTCTGTACATAACGTCATGAAATAGCAATACGTCTGCTTGACACAAGCCGCTATCTTCGTTATCATTTTCGGAATGGCCGTTCCCAGAAATTTCAATTCCGTCGTCTGGGTTATCCCCATATTCCGATAACATTTCGCATCGTAGTATATTGTTAGCAAAAACATCTAACATTTGTTCTTCCGATCTCACCGTTTTTGGCGATATACGGGAAGGAATTCTACCTTCGTTCTGCTTTTGCACAACAAATTTCACTCAATATGTTGGATAAACTCAGTGTTGTCGTCTGCTATTTGTTTACGTAAGGGAGGCAACTTTCATGTTATGACAACAGTTCTTTACGATAATACATCCAATTCGGTTATATTTTGTTACTCACTTTTAGCTCGGAAATTGCTAAATGTACTTTATCAGAATTCGTAATTTACAGTGCATTAGCTTCGGAAATAAATTAAAATATATTATTTACAAAAACAGTTTATATCATAGCAAGTAAATTTACCTTTATTAGAAAATTTCACAACGAAGCGGTGTAATTTTCCGGAGGTAATGTACTAGAAAAATTATACCGGAAGTAAAAGCCTTGTATAGCCCATGGGCTTATACGTAATTCCGTATTTTCGGCCCTCTTCTGGTGGTATAGGCCCGCTAAGACGCGTATGACGTAGGCCGTTTTCTACGTATTACTGGTAAGTGATTAATAATTTAGTGTATTAACCCGGTTAATAATGGTATGTAAATTTGCAAGGTCTCTTGGTAAAGTGTTGGTGTGAATGGGTCATTTGTTTACAAGTCAAGAAGACCTGGTATACCTGAGCGGAACGTTTTCAAAAATTTAGTTAAAATGCGTGACGTCAAACTAATTTGCGCTAATCGTGATGACCTCATGTTACCAGTGTCGGCGATTTTAGTACTGTGGTTTACTAAAAACTGAATTAAAATGTTATTTTAGAAGTGTTATAGGATAAATAGAATTAGCAAAATTTAAAATATCAACCTCGTCTAGTTAATAGGTATTTGTCAGGCAGAAAATCGACAAATACCGATTAACATAGACTCGGTTGATATTTTCATATTAAAAAATACTCATGATATCGTTCAAGTATAGTAGTAGGCCTAGGCGACAAGCTGCTGGTGCAAGACGATTTCAAATCGGTACATATTTATCATGATATCATTCTAGTACAGTAGTAGGCCTAACCGACAAGCTGTTGGCGCAAGACGATTTCAAATCGGTACATATTTATCATTATATCATTCTAGTACAGTAGTAGGCCTAGGCGACAAGCTGCTGGCGCAAGACGATTTCAAATCGGTACATATTTATCATGATATCATTCTAGTACAGTAGTAGACCTAGGCGACAAGCTGTTGGCGCAAGACGATTTCAAACCGGTACATATTTATCATGATATCATTCTAGTACAGTAGTAGACCTAGGCGACAAGCTGCTGGCGCAAGACGATTTCAAATCGGTACATATTTATCATTATATCATTATAATATTGTACACCACGACTGGTATATCAAAGGCTGTGGTATGTGCTATCCTGTCTGTGGGATGGTGTATATAAAAGATCCTATGCTACTAACGAACAAAATGTAGCGGGTTTCCTCTATATGACTGTGTCAAAATGACCATACTATGTCTGACATCCAATAGCCGATGATTAATAAATCAATGTGCTATAGTGGTGTCGTTAAAACAAAACAAACTCTAATACAGTAGTAGGCCTAGCTGACGTCATTTATGTGTTTGCCAAATCGTGAGTTGACTCCATTTTAGTGTTTATTTGTTTGTTTGTTTTGTTTAACAACACCACTAGAACACATTGATTTATTAATCAACGGCTAATGGATGTCAAACACTTGGTCATTTTGACATATAATCTTAGAGAGGAAACTCGCTAAATTGTTTCCATTAGTAGCGAGGGATATGTTATATGCATCATCCCACAGACAGGATAGCACATACCACGGCCTTTGATATATCAATCGTCGTGCATTGGCTGGAACGAGTCCATTATTAGTACCAACAAGATCACAGTTTTTTAAGCGCCAAACCACCAATAATATTGTTCGGTACACCAATGCATGATAATTATGATTTTTATTTCCCCTGTTATGAGCGCCTGCCGGAGTGATATGATTATATGTCATAGACGTATTATAGACATATGCAGAGATTATTATACGAGCTTGTGTGTCGTACTGATTTTACAAAACGAATGTTGCCCGAGTGAGAGCGAGGGTAATACATTAATACTGACACGAGTTTCGTAAAATCAGTACGATTCACACGCGAGTGTAATAATTTCTTTATTATCCATATTATCCATAATATTATTTTATGAATAACAAGCAAGAACCATATCAAAACGTTGCAAATGTACCTAGAAGGAGGCGACGAAATGACGTAATTTTCTGAAATGACATCCGTTTGGTAAGTGATTCAACAGAACTAAAACTGGGGAAGCAGCACTGCGTTATGAAAAAAGAAAGAAATGTTTTATTTAACGACGCACTCAACACATTTTATTTACGGTTATATGGCGTCAGATATATGGTTAAGGACCACACAGATTTTGAGAGGAAACCGCTGTCGCCACTACATGGGCTACTCTTTCCGATTAGCAGCAAGGGATCTTTTATTTGCGCTTTCCACAGGCAGGATAGCACAAACCATGGCCTTTGTTGAACCAGTTATGGATCACTGGTCGGTGCAAGTGGTTTACACCTACCCACTGAGCCTTGCGGAGCACTCACTCAGGGTTTGGAGTCGGTATTTGGATTAAAAATCCCATGCCTCGACTGGGATCCGAACCCATTACCTACCAGCCTGTAGACCGATGGCCTAACCACGACGCCACCGAGGCCGGTTGTGTTATGATGTCGCTTCTTAAAATTACGTAATTCGTTGTGCACGTGAAATCATTATGACACACGTGTGTCATACTGGTTATATTTCCCTGTATATCTTGAAATATGTGGATAATAAATAACAACATAATATTTATTATTCACATAGTTCAAGATATTCAGAGAAATATATTGTGAAATTTTGTGAAGTGACGTCATAACTTAATACGGCTTCCCCAGTAAAGTCGTTTCGTCGTCTCTTTCTAGTTACGTTTGAAACGTGTTGACATGGTCCTGGCCTGTTATTCATAAAAATAATATTTTGGATAATGTGGATAATAAAGAAATTATTACACTTGCGTGTGAATCGTATCAGGATTCATGTATTACCCCCACTCTTGCCCGGGTAATACAATAATCCC
The DNA here is from genome assembly GCF_016097555.1 of Gigantopelta aegis. NCBI lineage: Eukaryota > Metazoa > Mollusca > Gastropoda > Neomphalida > Peltospiridae > Gigantopelta > Gigantopelta aegis. Next base: position 51,451,546 of record NC_054708.1, on the reverse strand, counting down.
GACACTCGTCTCGTAAAATCAGTACAACACACACGCTCGTATAATAATCTCTATTTATCAAACAACCTTTGGTTATATTTAACAACGGTTTAGGTGTACTAGTATCTAGGCAATGTGTCATTCTGTTAACAGATTTAAAAAGAAAAAAGCCAACAACGTTGGAAATATTTATCACACAAAAGGCACTCAACGTTATTTTTCTTTTCCAACGCCAAATGGTGTCCGATGATTCGATATGAACCTCGCCATGGGGAGATAATTAGCAAATACTTCATTGCGCTTCACCCACATCCTGGTAATGGCGTTTAATAAAGTCCATTTGACCTCTTCCGGTCTATTAGGCTCCATTTCGGTCGTACGTCGATACCGTCGCCAAATCATTTCATAAAAGATATATTCGTCTTCGGTTCGCGTCTTCCATTTCCTTAAGTAGAAAAGATTAACAAATATTAAGCTGCGAGGAGGTAAATATAATCAGCTCGTTACTAACAAAAGCATCTTTCACGAAAATGACTACATTTCCGGAAAATCATTCTCCTGGGGCAATGAAAGAAATATCATGACTTGCTGACGTTGGGTTTGAATGGCGACACGGAAACCGCCACCAGCCAAATGGCTGCTCGTAGACGTTGAAATATGGCTATTACAAGAACCATTAGTCAGGAACAGTCGAGCGCTTGTACGAATAGTAATGGTTATAAATAACATGATCACCTGGTTAAGTCGACTCACGCGTGCGCGCAGACACAGCCACTATGACACGTGTATATATTGCTGGTAACTGATTCGTCATAGTATTCCTGGTATTTACGTCATCATTAACTAATGATATTTAAATTCAATCGATGGAGTGTTTGAAAACTGAAATTTACTATGAGTATTAATTAATTAATTAATTAATTAACAATAAATAAACAATCAATAAACGAATTAATGAATTAATGTATGAATGGATGGATGGATGGATAGATGGATGGATGGATGGACGAATCAATGAATTAATGGATGACTTAATGGATAAATGAATTAATTGCCGGATGGATGAATGAATGATCGAATGAATGGATGGACGAACGGATGAATTAATGAATTGAAATGATACTACAAAGCGAAAGATGTATATAGTTATACAGTGGACTAACTTTGTACTTAGGATCTCACACCTATTAATATTGTTTTCTTTCAGGATTAAACAAGATTTTGTTTGCTGTATATATTTATGAACATGTTAGAATGTGTTTGTACGCGCGTGTATGTGTGTGTCTCTGTCTGTTTGTAGGGGCGGGACGCAGCCCAGTGATAAAGCGCTCGCTTGATGCGCGGTCGGTGTGGGATCGATCCCCGTCGGTGGGCCAATTGGGCTATTTCTCGTTCCAGCCAGTGCACCACAACTGGTATATCAAATGCCGTGGTATGTGCTATCCTGTCTGTGGGGAGGTGCATATAAAAGATCCTTTGCTACTAATGGAAATATTGTAGCGGGTTTCCTCTCTATGACGGTGTCATAATGACCATATGTGTGACATCCAATAGCCGATGATTAATAAATCAATGTGCTCAAGTGGTGTCGTTAAATAAAAACAAACTTTACTGTTTGTCTGTCTGTCTATCTGTCTGTCTGTCTGTCTGGTATGCCGGTATACACAAGAGTGTCGGGTGTTATCCATGCTAAGGAACGATCCTCAACACAGTTATCTTGGACAACAGTGGACACCAGTCTGGCTGGTTTTCATAACGATAGATCACGCATCGGTCAAATAGCTGGAAAGGAATTCATCCCTGTATATACATCTTATACACTATGAGAAGACACTCGACAGTCTTGATAGGAAAACGCTATAGAGGGCCTATGGCAAATGATACAAAATAGCTATGAAGGTATGAGATGTAAGGTCATTTACACAGTACAGTTATGCTGAAAACAGGAGACAAGGTTGGCTTCTGTCACTATTTCATTTCCTTCTTGCCATAGATAGGAATATGAAAAAGGCAAAAGAAAACAGAAGAAATGATATCCAGTAGGCACCTTGAAGCCAGTTGGAAGACTTGGCTGTTACAGATGATTTCTCTTTCCTGACCCACCGACATCAACAGACGCAGGAGAAAACGGAGCCTCTAAACACAGAGTCAACAGAGATAGGACTCAACATCAACAGAAGTAAGACAAAAGTCACGAAAGCCAACACAAAGAATACTAGCACCGGTAAACCAGAAAGTGGAGGGCGAGGAACCACTGCTAGAAACCGATTCCTTCACAAACGTAATTAACAAGAGCAGAGACACAGAAGACGTCAGAGCAAGGATACAAAAAGCAAGAGTAGCTTTTCTAATTCTGACAAACGTATTAAAGGCAAAGCAAATCAAGCTAAACTAAAGATATTCAACTCAAAAGTCAAAACAGTGCTACTCTATGGCTCGGAAACATGGCGAATTGCAAAGTAAACACTAAAACGAGTACATACCTTCATCACAAATTGCCTACGCAGAATCATACACCCAAAATTGTCAAACAAGGTACCCAACACTAAACTACGGGTATGGGACAAACGAGTACTAATGGAAAGCGAAACAAAGAAAAGGAATAGGAGGTAGTTAGGGTATACACTGAGAACATCTACAGCAAACAGTACACGACAAGCAATTACATGGAGGAGACGAGGAAGGCCGAAGACATGACCATGTAGAGGCACGGAAAGTGAAAGAAAACAGACGTTAGAAAGAAGTGGAAAACCAAGCAACAAATCGACCACAGTGGAGGATCATGGTCGATAGCCTATGCTCCTTTGCGAGCCAGCAGGCCTGAGTAGGTACTGAATGTCAAAAAGAAGAGGAAGAAGAAGAAGATGAAGACGACGATGATGATGATGATGAAGTCGATGATGATGGTGTTGATGATGATGATGATGATGATGATGATGATGAAGACGATGATGATGATGATGATGAAAATGATGAAGATGATGATGCAGAAGACGATGATGGTGGTGGAGGTGGTGTTGGTGATGATGATGATGATGGTGATGATGATGATGATAGTGGCGATGATGATTGTGACAATGATAATATAATTCTTTAATTATACAAATCAAAGAGAAAACATGTCCTGTTTTCAATAAAATGTTATGTCCATTAATTAAATTTGTTAATTTAACTACTAAGTATATAAAATGTGATATTGGAAAACAGGATACTAGGGACACATAAAAAACCCCATTTAATAGCTTCTTAATACAGAACATCAAAATTAATCTGAAATCTTTATCAAACCCAGTCATCGAATTGCCAAGGATAACTTCTCTTAAATTGGCTTGATTCTTCCTGCCCGTCTCCTCACTGGAAGCCAACACAAATTACGCAATGGTAAGCGATAGTTTTCTTTAAGACACACTGGTGTGCAATGTTGTTCGCTCTGAGACCAAAGATATCACGGCCTTGGGGGGTCAAGATCCGCAGTGTTGATAATGAGTCGCACAAGATTGAGCCGCATCTCGAGTTGAAGAAGCCTCTAAATCGATGTAACTCGAGGCACACCAGCGTGCTTCTCTCTTAATTGGAGGTAATAAACTCCTTGATGCACAAATAAACCTCAAAATGTACGTCAAGTGCCCGTGTGACGAAGGCACTTACAAACCCTTAAGCTAGAATCACGTTTTATTTCGTTCTGTTATTTCTCAATCAAACCGATCAATAGAAAGGAATCTCTGGCAACACTTAATGGGCCCAGTTTGGCGAAACCTTCGCGTGCGCACAGAATCCTTCAAGAGCGGCACATAACGTGTTAATTATGCAATTTGCCCCATCGCTCGCCAGGGGGCTCTGTACCCTGTTTTTCGTTTCTCTTGTCATCATCGCCCGTCTGGTTTCGTTGGCCTGGTTGCCCTGGTTGCCCTTCTAGCTGATTCTCAAAGAACCAACTCGACATTCGTGGTCGCTGTTTTAAAGTACATGTGATGATTTTTCTGAAAATGAGGCGTGAAATTAGGTTGACACTAGCACTATTAGCCAGCCGTCATATTTGGACTTCTGGTTGACTGCGTTTTAGATTTTGTTTTTTTAATACAATTGTTTTTAATATAACGTTTATTTTGTGAGGCATCCGACACATATGTTCTTGGTTTGGCTAACTTTACTACTTATTACTGAGGTAGTTTTTATACATTATGTTTTATGTAATTGATCTTTATTAAATTATTATGCATAATCATGGTAATATTTTTTTAATATGGTCAATGCAAAATATGTTTTTCAAGTAAAGGTCTAAAATGCAATACAAATAAACAGAAGATATATACATGCATACATACATACATATAGTAGAATGTAATGCAGTGCCTCACGACGCACACGCATGCATACGCGCGAACACACACACACACACACGCACACACACACATACATGCATACATACATACATACATACATACATATACACACACATACATAAATACATATATGTATTCATACATCAATACATCAATACATACATACATACATATATATATATATATATATATATATATATATATATATATATATATATATATATACATACATTACATTAAATAAATACAGATACAGAGACACAAAAACTCGAGTACACACATATTCTAACACGTTCATAACTATATAAAGCAAACACAACTTTTTATTAATCCTGAAAGAAAACGTATTAATCTGTATGAGATCATATGTAGAAAGTTAGTCCAGTTACTACACATAATAATATAATTATCACATCCTTTCGTGCATCATGGTTGTCAACATTGTTAGAGTAAAGTTAAACTTTGTTTTGTTTAATGACACCACTAGAGCACATTGATTTATTAATCATCTGCTACTGGATGTAAAATATTTGGTAGTTTCGACATATATTCTTAGAGAGGAAATCCGCTATATTTTTCGATTAGTAGCAAGGGATCTTTTATATACACCATCCCACAGACAGGATAGCACATACCACGGACTTTGGTATACCATTCGTGGATGGAGCGAGAAATAGCTCAATGGGCCAACCGACGGGGGTCGACCCTAGACCGACCGCGCATCTATTTACCACTGAGCTATGTCCCTCCTTTTGTTTGAGTAAAGAGACTTTTTCCGAACAGGTAAGTGTGTACTGTACTAAATACGTTTAAACGCCAATGTCTGAAATTAGTACCTGGTCATCAACTACTAGCAACTGATAATGATAATTTACAATGGAACTTAAATACATATTATACTCACGACGAAAATACACTTGTTTCGATACAGTTAGTTTTTTAAACAATGTATTTTTTTTAATACCGATACAGTAAGTTTTTATACCTAGATCCAGGCCTCATTACAAACTTATCGCTCCAGATCCGGACTCTAATGGCTGACTTTAAGGTTGTTTGTGCCATAGTCATGCTATTGGTTACGTCCCTTTGACGTTTTCTTTAGGTTAGAGTTAAAATCGGAAGAACAAAATTAACATATGGCCTCAGACCACAATTAATTTCGCTATATGTGTCTATATAGCCTTAGCGGCTATAACATTTTTATTAATAATAGCAGGCCCGTGGAGTTTTGTATGTACCTTTGCCTGCCTGGGGGACACATACCCTGAAAAGGACAACCCCTGTTGTCCAGCTCTTTCTCCCAGCATATTGGTTTAAACAAACACACCCTCTAAACCAGGCCGGAGTACACCCATTTTACACAAAAAGCACTACTTTTGCATGGGCCTGAATTACCACAAACAAGTCTTCAATGTGAACAAGTTACACATGTTTACAAACTACATGCTCTCCCCTGTCACTTCAGTCAAATAGTTGCCACTTCATAGCTGTCTGCCATGAAATAATCACAGTCAAACAGCAGACTACTTGCGCGGACAAACGGGAAGATAACTGTAATCTGAGGCCATATTCACAAGTTAGAGATTAGAACCCCACAAACACCAGAACTGGGTCTGGCTCTCTTTCTCTCTCTCTCTCTCTCTCTCTCTCTCTCTCTCTCTCTCTCTCTCTCTCTCTCTCTCTCTCTCTCTCTCTCTCTCTCTCTCTCTCTCTCTCTCTCTCTCTTTTGTTAATAAAAAATAAGAAAGGTATATTTTAGTCGCTGTGGAATTCTCATAATAGTTTTTGCCACACTATATCCATACCCTAACCTAGACTCAGACCCAGCTTCGGTGTGTTTTGGGCCTAAAGGTTGGTTTTAAGAAGATAATGGCTGCTCCCAAGCCACATTAACGCCTTCATCCAATAAACGAATTTTAAAAAGTTTAGGGCTCACTTAATTGACGTTGCGCAGGGAAGGTGCAATTTGTACTCTCCTAATATCTCCGTAGGTTCTCTATATTTTCAAAGATATAGCTTACCCGTACTCTGTTTAAATACCCGGTATATATTTAGGTTTTTAATGGATTTAATATCCATTTGTGTCTGACTGTGTGTGTGTGTATATATATATATATATATATATATATATATATATATATATATATATATATATATATATATATATATATATATATATATATATATATACACACACACACTCTTCAAAAAAAAGTAGGGGAACCTGAAATATTAAAACATACGTTTTGACCACAGACATCCTAGTAAAGAACGTTCAGGTCTGTTTATCAACACACCGAAACACATTCTATAGTTTGCATAGTTATCACAGAAACTGGTTAACAGAACCCTTGACACAGCACAACTTTTAAGGGATATGTTTCACAGTTGTGTTCAGCATATAGCTCGTTTATCAAATCTTGCCAATCAAACATGCACGACATTGTCTTTAATGAAAATTACCAATCGATTCAGTAATGATAGATTTTCATGTTCTAATACAGTATTTGACAAAATGCTAACGAGTACTTTTAATTGCATGCCTTGATTTATACCAGTTCAAAAGGTCACTCATGATTACAATACGCAAGTAACACATGATTTACAAGACGCAGATGGAACATTTATGCTTATTGCGTGGGTCAAATAACTCTGCCATTTTGTTTCTGTGCAACAAAATTCCTTCTTTTTCGGCGCGGGATCCAGCTCATTCGGTAGAGCGCTCGTCTGAGGTGCTTTGGTCTCGGGATCGAAACTTCTCGGTGGACCCATTCTCTGAAAAGTTTTTTCCCGTCCCAATCAGTGTCCTGTGACGAACATGTCCTATCTGCGGGATGGTTCATATACAGGATCTCTTGCTACCAAGAGGACATTGTAACGAGTTTCCTCTAAGACCATAAGTCAGGATTATCAGATGTTTGACTTCCAACAGCCTATGAGTAAATAAAATAAATCTTAATTTTTCTTTTTAAAAACAGCTATTGAGTTTAATTTGTAGCGTTATCTGTATGTCTATCACTTCTATAGGCGTACGGGCTCCCTTTTTTTATAGGAGGGGGAGGGGGTTGTTGGTATGGATTACAACTAATTTTAAGGGTAGAGTTATGGAAATACATGGTAAAAAGGTATCCTGTTAGCACATTTTGCCCGAATATTTCTATCATTTTCCCCCGAATTTGATATTTTGCTCCAGCCCCCCCCCCCCCCCCCCCCCCCGTGCCCCTGCCTCGTACGCTTATGATCACTTCAACTGATTCAATAATTCCACATGATGTTCGTAATACCCGCTTCGTAAAATGAGTTACCGTTACGAGCATTCATCAATACAGTTTAAGCTTCGAGATATATGTGTTTCGTAGTAATGTAGTGGTACAGCGCTCGCCTGATGCGCGATCGATCTAGGATCGATTCCCGTCGGTGGGCCCATTGGGCTATTTCTCGTTCCAGTCAGTGCTCCACAACTGATGTAACAAAGGCCGTGGTATATAATATCCTGTCTATGGGATGGTACATATAAAAGATCCCTTGCTGCTAATCGAAAAGGGTGACAGCGGGTTTCCTCTCTCAATATCTGTGTTGTCCCTAACCATATGTCCGATGACATATAACCGTAAATAAAAAGTGTTGAGTGCGTCGTTAAATAAAACATTTCCTTCCTTCCTTATCCTGGTTCGGGCATTTTTGTTTCATTTGGACACAATTCGCTCCCCCACCCCCTTTACAAAAATGGGAGCCCATACATCCATGTCTTACATGAGGAGCGTGAAATTTCTGTAACATCGACTGTAAGTGTTCAGTATTGTTTTTATCGGTTTAAAATACAAAAGTAACAATAAAATGTTTTGACTTGAAATAAAAAGCTTTTTTTTCCCCCATCTTAGTTTCTGGAGTGTAGTATTTACTTGCGAAATCTCTTTACAGACAATAAAAACTGAACGAAACAAATCGAACACGAGCCTATGCGGATTGCACTTTTCTTGTTTAAATCACAAAAGCTGGAACCAAAAATCTCACGGGACGACGTATTACCGTGCAGCCGCTAAAATCGTTAAAGTGGAAGCGACTGATTGGCTGGGACGAGTATTTGACGCCTCGCACAAAACGGAGAGGCCGGGTTATCGAGAAAGTCGACGAAATGTCGCCCAACTGGGACCGGATTGTGCAGTCTTTGGCGCTGATTTTGTCGACGTGCTAATAGGAAGGCCGGGGTATTTTCCAAATGTTTTTTTTTAAAATATATTATTGATTAAGAGTCAAGAATCTTAGCTAATTCTGTAATCACGTCTTCATTCGTTTTTATAGTGTTTGAAGACACGCTTAAGCCTCCTTTGAGAGTAGCTTCGTTCCACAGGAGACGGCGAAGCCAAGTAAATTTCGAATGTTAGCCGACGGCACGCAAATGACGTGTCCGTGTGTCTGTCGTTCCTTTGAAACGTTTTTTTGAAATTATTTTTTAGTTCATAATATTGGCTTGCCTAAACCAAAGGCGCGGGATCTAGCTCAGTTGCTTGAGTGCACGTCCGAGGTACTTGTGTCGTAGGATCGAACCACGTCAGTGTATCCATTCTCTGAGTTGGATGTTCCAGCCTCGGTGGCGCAGTGGTTAAGCCATCGGACTACAGGCTGGCAGGTACAGGGTTCGCAGCCCGGTACCGACTCCAACCCAGAGTGAGTTCTTAAGAGCCCAATAGGTAGGTGTAAGGCCACCAAACCCTCTTCTCTCTCTCAGTAACCACTAACCAACAAACAACTAACCCACTGTCCTGGACAGACAGCCCAGATAGCTGAGGTGTGTGCCCAGGACAGCGTGCTTGAACCTTGATTGGATATAGGCACGAAAATAAGTTCAAATGAAAAAAAAAATTCGTCGTCCCGATTAGTGCAGCACGACTGGTGTACCAAAGGCCGTGGTATGTGGTGTGCTGTCTGTGGGAAAATGCATTTAAAAGATCCTTTGCTACAAATGGAAAAATGTGGCGGGTTTCCTCTAACATTATACGTAAAAATTACAAAATGTTTGACATCCAATAGCCGATGATATATAAATCAATGTGCTCTAGTGGTGTCGTTAAACAAAACAAACTTTAAATTCTTCTTAACTAAAGGGGCATATTCCAAAAGTGATCAACAACAGACCCAAAAGTTCAAATTAGCAGCTCAAACTGGATTTTCCCTTCAATAATGCCGTTCATGTTTTAAACAAATCACAGGAATAGCAGAAACATATGGTGTACACACATTAATATTCTAAGGACGAAAATGTAATTATAATCAGTGTTATTCATTTAAAAAAAAAAAGGTTTTAGCAGGGGTAATGTTTAAACGTCTGTAAAGACAGGGATACCCATTTAAGAGTCATGACTGTCATTTTTTAATGAAGTATGATAATAAAAAACACACTTTAAAATATATATTTAGGTGAGGTATAAAATATTCATTAAAATTATACTGATGAAATGTATGACATTTTTTCCATCCGACACCAAAATATAATTTCCATCCTACACTAAAACTAAAATGCCTATAGAAGACAAAGGGTTAATCAAAGAAGTAAGTTAGTTAATCCAGATTTCAAACATGTTTTTTTGGTTTTGAAAGAAAACACTGGTTAATCAAATTCCCTCATATACTTTTGGTAGAATGTTGCGTCTTTGATTTCCATCATTGTCCGATACCAAAATTATTTAAATTTCACTAAGTCAAAATAGGTTGATTAAGGATTTTGTTATGCCTGGTAACTCCTGCCTCATACAAAACTATTACTTTACTTCCTAAAGTGAATGACTTAAAAGAAATACAAGAACAAAGTTTCAAATTCCATCCGACACCAAAACTACTATTTCGAAATATGGCCAAAATTCTACCTTGCGAGGCGCATGCATGCATGCTAGCTCTCGGAAGCAAAACACCGGTAGTGAATGTTCGCAGTATCAATGTTGATTGCTGGCTAATAGTTTTCAGACGTTAGGAAAAATCGAATTTGTACTTTACATCAAATATTTTCTGAAACAGTTATATTTCAGTTATTCTATAACTTTGGTTTGGCATTAATGCTAATATGAATAAATGTTGTTATACCCCCAAAATATTACTTTATTTATTTATTTGATATTTTTTGATATAACAAACGAAACGAACCCGTAGAAAATAAAAACAAAATATATCTAATGTTGTCTTGAAAAAAACAAAATCCTTTACATATTTCCATTAGCAGCAAGGGATCTTTTATTTGCACTTTCTCACAGACTGGACAGAACCAATCACGGCCTTTGATATATCAGTCACTGGTCGGGACTGAAAAGAAAAACTGTCAGAGAATGGGACATCCATGGAGGTTCGATCCTGAAACCAAAGCACCTCAGGCAAGAGCTCCACCGACTGCACAAGATCCCGTACTCTACAAAAGACAAGTTTAATAAACTCGTGTGTGGTCACTATCAGTGAACATCGTCCATTGTTTTCGAACTAGCAGACAACCATCGTCGCCAGTGACAATGTATTTTAATGTGACCTTGAACGTAGATCGCATGCTTCCAAATGGAAGGATGACACGTTAGGAGAAGTAATGTATACTGGATAAACTATTATAATGCATAATTGTTTAAACAACTGATCGATACTGCAGATTTATTATTACCAAATGTTGACGCAAAAATCAAGATATTAATAGAAATAACCAATTTTCCCGCTTTCCCTTTTCTCTACGCCATATTATAGTAAATCACCGGTATTATTACATATTATAATAACAAAACATCAAAATAGTAAATTTAAAATTATCACCATTATGTTTTGTTTTGATTTAGACAGGTAAAGATAAGTCTCTAATTCATATGTAAGTAATGGAACTCGGTCTTAAAGGGACATACCCTAGTTTCTACCCGTGAAAATTAACACTAAGATTAGTTACTCTTCAAACAGCGGTAAGGGTCTTGTTACACACATTTGGATAAAGTTACAATTGAGTGAAACACGAGTCTGTGACTTTGAAATGGTGAAATACCCCTAAAAATAGACTAAAACGCGACTCCATAACTATTACTTTTCAGACGCACGTGCGTTTTTAAATATATGAGAAATGCATTTTGTGATATTAAAAACACCAGGATGATCAAAAAACACTTCGAATGTACTGAAATTGATAATCTAAACCACAAAATTTAAGTAAAGTATGATATCAGTTATCAAAAACGGCTATAATAGTAAATAAATAAATATATATATATATATATATATATATATATATATATATATATATTCCTTAGTGTTTAAAAACTAGGATATGTCTCTTTAAAGATTCTCTGACGCTTTATTACACACACTTGGAGCACGGCAAGATAAAGATACCAGACACACATTGTTTACTTCAAACGAAACAGCTGCATTCATTAAAACCATAAACTATTTATTCCCACTGGAAGGAATACTCGGGTTGAGCTTAAAAACAAATTTGTTTAATGCGTGGCTTCATTAGGTTTTAATAGTGGAGACATTAAGACGTACGGCGGTCCTTTCCGGCTTTTTGACGACAACATTAACTTAAAGCAAGGATCTTATTTTTGAGGTTCGCGTTTCACTCGCCGATGATTAAAGATTACTTTAGCAAATGATAACAAGTTAATTATATATTGTTTGCCATGCATGTTTTAGACTGAGAGAGGAAAAGGCACGCACAGCGGAAAGAGTCTTGTCACGCACTGAGGGAGGTCCATACAATTGTTACAAAGTTAAAGGTATTCCCCAGCTGTAACTCTTATTCAGCTACTTACAATGGACTTTATATCGCCTTACTGCTATTATTGTTTTGTTTACTGATGAAGAAGGAAAGCTGAACTTTTGGTGATAGTTATTAACATATGTGTAATGACATGGTTTTTATAAATTAATTAAAATGTAATAATAAAATTGCAATATAGTACAATACAATACAATACAATACAATACAATACAATACAATACAACACAACACGATACAATACAATACAACACAATACAATACAATACAACACGATACAGTGAAGTGCACTGTGACCAGGGCCGTAGCTAGGATTTTTAGTTTGGGGGGGGGGGGGGCAACTGAGTAGTTAATAATCTAAAACTCCTTTTCTTTAAGTTTCTATAATGCTTTCCGAATTTTGTTCGCCCCCATGCTAGCTACGGCCCTGGTGACGTAATACAAAACAGTACGATAAAGTATTTAAATCAGCCATCTAAGTGTACATATTATTATGTAAAAGTACAGCAGAAGTACAATAAAAAAAGGGTATCTTTTTGTTTCTTAACCATTAAAAGTTTATTTTAAGAGAGGTATTTGTTCCGCTACGTGTATAGTAAAATGAATATCATTTGTGTATAGAGCTTTGATGCATAATCTGTACTAAAATTAAAACCAAAAATGTTGTCTGATTTTCAAGATAGTTTGTGCAATTTTGAAAACATAATTGTTAAATAATATTAATAATAATAATAATAATCATAACAGCAATAATAATAATAATAATAATAATAATAATAAAAGTTCAAATTATTGCGTTAAATTTAGAAGAAAGCATATAATATACATTAAAACGTATTAGATATAAAGTTGTATTTTAAGAATTATAATCTATAATTATTTTCAAATTAAATGTTATAGTTTGTTCTAATTGAAATTTCAAGTTACTGCGTTCAGTTTAAAAGAAAATGTAAAGACATAAAAGTTATTTTTCAGGACAATAGTCTTGAAATTCGGTTAGCTTGGTTCTAAATGGTTTTAGTCGGGAACAATTAAGTACATCAAAGGCACCAGGGTTCTTAAAGATCACAGGTTTGTAAAATCATATCATCTTGATTCCTGGAATTAAAACGACGCCACAGAATTAGCTCAGGGCAGCTACTCTTCCTCAATATTTGCAATTAGAATTGAAGTCTTTAATTTGTACGGTTTGATTTTATCTGGCAAATCGCTTTCTTTGTCTAGTTTATACTGTCAATGTTTGCAATTAGACGCAAGGTCTTTAAAGTTTTAGATCGCTTTGTGTTGGTAATCAGCTTTATGATTAGAAAAATAATGTTATAATTCCTAATAAAAACTATAAAAACTGTTGGTTAGCCGATTTTCGTCTACGCAATAGAAAAACCAAAACGAATGATAAAAAAGAAAGAAAAGCAAATCACTAAATGTATTGCCAGTTAGTCTTTTAAATTCTTTTAATACTATTTAAACCATATATGTAGCAAAAAAAAACGTCACCAAAGTAAAGCAATATTAGAGAAATTTGGGTAAATAAATAGAGGATAATAAACGAGTTACCAGTTATTATCAAATTTATGTCCCTCGTGAAATAAGTTTCAGTTGTCACAAGCTTTAGCGAATGACAAATGAAAATTATTTCACGAGGGGCATAAATTTGATAATAACTGGTACCGAGTTTGTTATTCTATTTATTACCTCAGCTATTTTATCTCTGAAAAACTTTATTTTTGACGCACATACACGAAGGCCAACCTGTATAGAAACGACGTAAACCACTTTAAGCACTGTTCTGAGAATTGCTATAGCTTTGTAATTTAATCACGTTCATAGATAATTTTCAACAATAAAAGATTTTTTATTCTGCTACAAAATCTATAATAAATTGCATTAAAATGGCATTTTGTTATAAATTTAACACCAAAAACAGAGAGCCGTAAACGCAAACTCTTTAAATTACAAGAAGTCATTTTGTGTGTTTGCCAAATCGTGATGACGTCATATTTAGTACCGACAAGGTCATTGTTTTGAAAGCGTCAAATTGTCCAATAAAATTCTTCGTTAGACCAATGCAGAATATTTCTCACTGAGAAAATATGGAAAATATTTTCCCTGTTATGAGTGACCGCTGGGGTAATAAATGATGATATTTTCGTATAAAATTGATGTCATACGAAACAGAAAAGCTTATGGTACGTACATCAGAAACCAGGCTAAGTGACTTTAATATATAAAGTTTGTTTTGTGTAACGACACCACTAGAGCACATTTATTTATTAATCATCAGCAATTGGGTGTGAAACATTTCGTAATTTTGACATACATTTTTCCATTAGTAGCAAGGGATCTTTTATATGCACCATGGCCTTTGATATACCACTCGTGGTGCACTGTCTGGAATGAGAAATAGCCCAATGGGCCCGCAGACGGGGATCGACCCAAGACCGACCGCGCAATAAGCGAACGCTTTACCACTGGGTAACGTTCCACACCCTTTAATATATAGAGGCTGTTTCATGTTGTTGTTTTTTTAAATACGATTTTTATGTCAACGACTGACGTGTTAAAACCATATTATCATCTGTGAAGCACAGAGTAAAAATATGGTTTCCTAAATCCTATTATTAAAAAACAACAACAATGAAATAGTTTATTTATCATATACAACTTTGCTAATTTTTAAACAAAACAAAAAATCTACATAAAAAAAGAGCAGAAAAACCACGAAAACCCCCAAAGATTCATGAACAGTGACGATATAATATATTTATGCATTTGTTTCCTTAAACTGGGGGAAATTTTGCAGAAAATGTACTTGACCATGGAAATTTTATAAAAGACATTTCAATCAAAAACTTAGTTGGATTCAATGTTGTACATTTTTAACATAAAATATTTTGAATGTTTTTCAGGATTCCTCGAATGAAAAAAAGCCCGTTTGTTTGGTTTGTTTAACATCACTAGAACACCTTGATTGATTAACCATTGGCTATTGGATGTCACGCATTTGCCAATTCTGACCCGTAGTCATCAGATGAAACCCGCTACGTTTTTCCTAATGCAGAAAGGGATCTTTTATATGCACTTTCCCATAGACAGGAAAACACATACCACGGCAGTTGAACAGTTGTGGTGCACTGGTTGAAACGAGATTTTTTTTTCCTCGAATGCTTATAAATCTTAAGTATCAACTTCTTTATTATAATATATCTAACAAGGTTATTTTCTGAGCTATAGACACACAGCTATGTAACAATGCTCTATAGAATGATGAAATTACCTGTTTGAAACGTCTGTTTGTTTTGTTTAAAGACACCAGTAGAGCACATTGATGTATTAGTCATCGGCTATTAGATGTCAAACATTTGGTTATTTTTTATATATATTTATAGTCTTAAAGAGGAACTCGCTACATTTTCCCATTAGTAGCAAGGGAACTTTTATACGCACCATCTCACAGACAGAAAAGCACATACCACGGCCTTTGATATACCACTCGTGGTGCACTGTCTGGAACGAGAAATAGCCCAATGGGTCCACCGACGGGGATCGATCCTAGACCGACCGCGCATCAAGCGAACGCTTTACCATTGGGTGTTCGAAACGTTTTGTCCATATGCTGTTTAATACTCTAGTCTGAAGTAATACTATTTCTAATAATGTTCTGATCTGCATTATTCTTTCGTTTTGCCTGTCATTTTTTTTTTTCTTTTGGACAAGAGCCTAAGAAATGTGATTGGAAACGAGCAGGCAAGTTGCCATCATTGTGATTACGATCCATACATTAAGCAAATCGTGTTGCTTTAGCAAGTGGTCTAGTTTTCTAAGGACGAGCACCTAATAGTGGATCATGTAAGCAATCACGGCATTCCCCTAACGTCATTTCAACTCTGCCTTGTGCAGAGATACGATTTTGAAGGTGGAAGTCGGTTTATATAATGACAACCAATTCAATTCAATTTATTGCATATTACCAAACAAGCTGGTGTCAGCAAACAGATAAAAACCCCACAAACAAACATACATCAGTAACAACAACAACAATGAATAATAACATTATTAATGTACATGCCAGACGGAGAAACAAAATTTGTATTATATTTGTAGGAATAAACAACCATTAAAAATTAGATACCCCCCCCCCCCCCCAGCCGCGATCTGCGTCCCGCTACCTTCCTCTCCTGTTGTCTTCCCCTCCCTTCCCTGCTGTCTCCCCCTCCCCATCTCTTCCATTCTATCTCTTCCCGTCTCCCTATCTCTTTCGTGATGATGGCTATGTTTCGGTTGATAACAACGACGATGACGACGACGACGAAGATGATGATGATGATGATGATGATGATGATGATAATAATGATGATGATGATGCTGATATTAATTATGACGATTTATTTGACGGTTTGTGCAACTTAAAACGCGATGTCGACGACGACGGTGATGATGATGATGACGACGACAATGATGATGATGATGATAATAATGATGATAATGATGATGATGATGCTGATATTAATTATGACGAATTATTTGACGGTTTGTGCAACCAAAAACCCGATGCCGACGTTGATGGTCATGGTAATGGTGGTGATGGCAGTGATGATATAGATACTTTCATATAATGATAACGTCAGCGACGACGACGATAGTTACGATGATCATGTTGTTGATGATGATTATTATTGCTATGAAGATTAAGAAAATACCGAGAGAGTCGCGAGGATGAGTAATACAGGCTCAAGACGTCGAAAAGGCGGATTTGTTTGGAAAGTGATGAATATTTCTTCAATTCATTAATTCTTCTGCCCTAGCCATTGACGTGCAACCAAACATCAGCGATGCTTGGCAAAAAGCTCTCAACAAATAAACACAATCGGATCACAAAGGGATCTCATCCCGCATCACAATCGCGCCCTCTGGTGTATTATTGGATATGGCGGCCTAAAGGTAAGGGGAAGTAAGAACAGAAGCCCTGTCATATCATTGCCCTGCCCTTTCAACTGTCTAATTAATTGTCGTGTAGTGCATTGTTTGGAGGAATATCGAGCTCAAACGCTAGAGTCGGGCATCAAATATCAATAATTGAAGAGAAAGCATGACTGCGGGTGTTTTTATTGATCATTAGGCAGCACAGTGAGCCGAAAATTACTTGGCTAAATCCGCCTAATGGGGTATTCGTAGAACTCTGGCGAGTAATCTAGTTCCTTGAAGAGCAGTGGCGAGTAATCCGCTTCCTTTCGACGAGTAATATCGGTGATGACAGGGACAACCGCGGCGCTATGCAATTTGTTTATGGTTCCTGCGATCCGCAGAAATATTACTTGATTGTCGCACACATGATGCTTAGATGTTGTTGTTTTTGTCTCTTTTTTTTCTTCTTTTTTTATTTATTTTTATTTTATTTTGTATCCAAGCTGAATACAAATACTGTGTATCTGGTGTTTCTGTGGCAAGGGCGCATTTAAAGGTAAAGGCAATTCTCAATACGTATTTATTTCTTAACATTTCTTTGCTTTTGTGAGAGGAAAAAATAAATAAAAGTCATTTCCGCTATGCAATTTCCGTTATTTTTATTATTATTATTTTTTTTTAGAATATAATAACTAATTAGCTTATTCACTATAAACCAGCCTCGGTGGTGTTACAGTAGTGGTTAAACCATCGGTACTGGGTTCGCATCGCGGTATCGGCTCCCAGTTGGAAGGAAGGAAATATTTTATTTAACGTCGCACTCAACACATTTTATTTCGGTTATATGACGTCGGACATATGGTTAAGGACCACACAGATATTGAGGGAGGAAACCCGCTGTCGCCACTTCATAGTCTACTCTTTTCGATTAGCAGCAAGGGCTCCCAGTTGGATCGAGTTTATCGATTTAATGAGTAAGTGTAAGTCGATTACACTAACTTCTCTCTCGTTAACCACTAGTCCACTGTCTTGGACGGATAGCTGTATGTGCCCAGGACAGCGTGCTTGAACGCTAATTGGACAGAAGCACGTAAATAGCCCTAAATGCAAATCACTATAAGACTTGAGGTACTGTAGCAATTACACACCCATACCCTCTTTCCTGAAGGCCCAGATCCAGTTTCCTGGACTGTGTTTCCAAGACAGCGTGCTTGAACCGTTGTTGGATATAAGCACGTAGCATCAAACAGGTACCTTACCGTACCAAAGAAATGTTTTATTTAACGACGCACTTAACACATTTTATTTACGGTTATATGGCGTCAGACATATGGTTAAGGACCACACAGATTTTGAGAGGAAACCCGCTGTTGCCACTACATGGGCTACTTTTTCCGATTAGCAACAAGGGATCTTTTATTTGCGCTTCCCACAGGCAGGATAGCACAAACCATGGCCTTTGTTGAACCAGTTATGGATCACTGGTCGGTGCAAGTGGTTTACACCTACCCATTGAGCCTTGCGAGCACTCACTCAGGGTTTGGAGTCGGTATCTGGATTAAAAATCCCATGCCTCGACTGGGATCCGAACCCAGTACCTACCAGCCTGTAGACCGATGGCCTGCCACGACGCCACCGAGGCCGGTACCTTACCTTACCACGACACCTGTATCCAACCATAGCCTTGCAAGAATGAAACCGCAATTTACATGTATTATATCACATGGCAGCAAACTAAAATTAAATCTGCTTTGTTAAAACCCGAGGAGCAAGCATCGTAGGATCGAATCACCTCAGTAGACCCATTCTCAGATTAGATCCTTTTTCAGTCTTACCCAGACCCCACGACTGTTATATCAAAATCCGTGTTATGTTCTGTTCTGTCTGTAAGAATGTGCTTATAAAAGATCCCTTGCTGCGAATGGAAATTTGTAGCAGGATTCTTCTAAGATGTAAAACATTATTAGCAAATGTTTGATATCTAATAGCCCTTGATTAAAGGAGACCGGACACCAAAGCACTACACACTACATGTCTTTTGGTGTCCGGTCTCCTTTAAGATATCAATGTGCTCTAGTTGTCTCGTTAAACGAAACAAACTTTAGCTTTTGCTTTGCTATATCTCATCCCCATCCACACAAATAAAGACACACACACACACACACACACACACACACACACACACACACACACACACACACACACACACACACACACACACACATACACATTTGGAAAACAAAAAAGAGAAAAGAGAAAAAAGTCGTCAGCGAATTTGACAGTGAAAACGATTTTGATGATGATGGTCATGGTGATCCTCATTGCCATAAGGATGATGACTTTGATAATTATGTAAGGTGTTTAACAGAGGCTACGAGTAACGTATGTTTTGCTGCTATAATTATTCACCTTTTTATTCCATTTACTTTATATTCGAAAGTATTAAAAAGTATGATCCAAAAGTCATCTTCAAAAATATGAACCACAACCTTTTAAAGCACACTACTATAAGTTTGATAGCCAAAACCTGTTTTCATAGGCATACAAGTAAAATATATTTAAAGGCGCTAACATGAAGACGGATCTGAAGTGTACAATACTGATGTACAGGCGGGGTCTGGATGGACAGGTGATATATAAACCTTTCAATTAATTAAGCACTAACTAGTTTTGACCATATGACTTATACTTCGTAAGTAACTATACCCATTTTATAGATACAAAAATGGAAGGTAATATTTTGCATATATAGAAGATATCGGTGGGGGTTGGGGGACAGCAATTAACATTGTCAGTGCATCAATATAATAATATAATGCATTATATTATTCTAGCGGAAAATACAGAATATGCAAGAAAATGTATGGTAATTAAGTGTGGAGCTGAATCCACACTGATCTACTGGTCATAAGTAATTTATTCACACCATCTCGGTAAATACCAAGTAGATGCAGAATGTATGGACACTCATTATTTGGTATAAACCCTGTAGACAAGCATATGTGTTTTGGTGTCTTTTTGGTTGGAATACAAATTTAAATAAAGTGGTGATTAATACATTTATATAAATGTAGACTATTACGTAGCAAGTTAAACAACTGAGTTGTGAGTTTCACTTGCATTAATGATAAAATAATAATCTAAGTACGATCCGGAATTCGAGGAATCAACTTGTGGATGACTGGGGAATCAGAAATGACCGCACGTGAATCACTTTAAAACAATTATGACATATTTATAGATCCAACAATGGCAACCGGTTCTTTGATATCACTAAATTGGTGGGTAGAATGTACAAAATATGTCATTGAAGCTACGGTTATACCTTAACTGAATATATTATCGTTGATACAGGAGCTATCGAACGCTGGATGAGTAACAATTTTGGATAATCAAGTTCTTTATACATTAACATTGTCCAGTAACCCATTGATCAGGCACATTTCTACTTGCACGGTATGTCAAAACAGCTTAGTGGCGCAAAGAGGACAAAGTGCTGCATGAAATCTTCAAATAAAATGAGAATAATTTTCTTTTTAAAATGGTGGGTTTTTTTTTTCATTTTAACTTTTATTCGATTTTGCATTCACAATATATGCAATATAAATACAAACACGAAAAAACATAATGAATTGTCAATAAAATAATCTATTAAAAACATATATGTATATATGTATATCAATACAAATATTACAAAATTCACTTATGACTGTGAAGGCTGACCAATGCACCCCCCCCCCCCTCCCCCGTTGGTCTCATCCCAGACGATTTGTGGGAGGGAATAAATATAATAAGCATAATTCTATTTGTTTTACAATTAAATAGGCCTACTACGTTTCTGATTCTATTTATGAGTATATATTATTTTATTAAAAATAAGCACAAGTTAATGATGTCAGAATTTTTACAATTGACAATAAACTTACATGGCTACCAAACATTATCAACATCATCATCTTCTTCATCATCATCATCATCATCATCAATCATCAATCATCATCATCATCATCATCATCATCAATCATCATCATCATCGTCGTCGTCGTCGTCATCATCATCATCATCTTCTTCATCATCATCATCATCATCAATCATCATCATCGTCATCGTCATCAACATCATCATC
>NC_054708.1:51415458-51422958 GCF_016097555.1 Gigantopelta aegis | reverse complement strand
GACGATGGTGGTGGTGGTGGTGGTGGTGGTGGTGGTGGTGGTGGTGGTGATGATGATGATGATGATTTTATGATTTCGTGATGACAGTAATGATTATGATTTCATGATTTGATGATGATGATGATGATGATGATGACGACGACGATGACGGTAATGGTCTCATGTTGCAGTGTCTAAAAGAGAAAAGTAAAGAAATTATTTTGGCGACACCTCCGCACATTTTAAATTATGGCTGTCAGTAATTTTTGTCCATTATATTAGTATTAGTTACTCGAAAATATGCAATGACTTACATATATTTGTTATGGGTGTTTGGTAAAAGTCAATAGAATTTACACATAGTTTAATGGAAGCCATATTTTGGTGTCCGCCCTGCCTTCGTGTCTTTTTAGTTTATAGTTGCAACATGCAGCTCAGTAGTCATAGTAACTATATTGATGGATGATATTGTGGTCTCTATTAGAGTGCGTCTTCCGGCCCAGCATTTCTGACTTCGGTATTCGAGGTTTCTGTTAAGAATTACCTTAGCCTTGAGTCAGATCAACCGGCCTCGGTGGTGTCGTGGTTAAGCCATCGGACATGAGGCTGGTAGGTACAGGGTTTGCAGCCCGGTACCGGCTGCCACCCAGAGCCAGTTTTAACGACTCAGTGGGTAGAGGTGTATGACCACTTCCACTAACCACTAACAACCAACAGCTAACCTACTGTCCTGGACAGACAGCCCAGGTAACTGATGTGTGTGCCCAGGACAGCGTGCTTGAACGTTAAATCGATATAAGCCCGAAAATGCGTTAAAGAAAGAAAGATTGAGGTAAGTCTAGACTCTACCCATCGATCCATCCTGTTTTACATGTCCATAACGGAAGCTGGATCTTTTGTGCTGACATAGCTCTCTGGGTCATTAAGACATACATGCCCATTCATCACGTTAAAGGACGGACATCGGTGGGAAGGGGGGGGGGGGGGGGGGGGTAGCGTCTGGGAAAACATAATGTTGTACTATACGGAGCGACAAGCACTGGTTGATATTATGTTAAAGGGACATTCCTGGGTTTGCTGCAATTTTTAAGATATTATCGACTAACAGAGCTGTTTTAACGATTGCAATTACATATCTAATATATATTTTTTTGCATACAATATTAGTGGCTGTATATTAAATGTGTTTCTGATCATTCAAATATTTGTACTAGGTTATATTTCATTTTATTTCCTAAATTTCGTTCTTCGTACGTATGAAATTATTTGAAGACAAAATCCAACTATGGGCTTCTTACAAATATTAAGACGACCAGAAACTCATTGAGTATACAGACACTGATATTCTAAACCAGAAAATATATTTAATATGTAAGTTTAATCGTAGAAGTATTTTATTAGTCGGAAGCATCTTATAATGCAGCAAACTCAGGAATGTCCCTTTAAGTGGTGGCTCAATGAACTACATCGACGAGATTCGATACGGATACCCATCACATTTCAAGGAAACGTGTTATACTGGGAATGGTTTCCCCAACGCGCTATATTAAATGATAAACACATCTGTTACTTAGCATAATCTGTTATCAAGTCTGATTATAGTTAGGTAAGCATCTCGTTTGGGTAATACTGCAAACTCATTTCCACGCGATTTCGTCAGAACTATGTTACGAAGCAGACATCATGCACTTAATTAAATAGACACACTGACTACATAAATGCACTAATAATCGTCGGAATTAGATTGATTGGGCTATTTGACAAGAGTGATTAACTATAGGATGTATCGCACCAAATGACATCCTTAGATGATAGTTCTAATACGTGGCTAAAACTACTACTAATATACATATAGAGGATATTTCGAGTCGCGCTTGCATGACGAGTGTGATATGATTGCAAATTTCACGAGATGAGATATAAATCATATTTGACAAAAAACATGAAATGTTCTATTTATTATATAACTTTCAGCAATTTACCTTTATTTTTAAAATGCCAGCAGCAAAATAGTTCCGGCTTTCTTACAGTGAAGATAACACTTTCTACAGTGACGATAATACATTTTAGAGTGAAATAGTGAAATTTTCACTTTAAAATGTGTTATCGTCACTGATATTTTAAGATAGTTCACTAAATAATAAAGCGTTTTATTCACAATTTCTTACACACCCGTTGGTGAGAACACCATGCATTATTTTTGATAACACACATAGTTTTTTTAACACACGTACGTGGTTTAACAATTTCAAGACATACGACTGGCTGCTCCTAGGTGATGTCCAGGTCACCAATGCCATACATCCAATGAAAAACTATATGATGGAAATCGATTAAACTGTGACGTATAGTTAACCTGACAATCATGGGTCTGTGTCGCGTAAGTTAGCTACAAGTGCAACGGTTGTAAATAACTTTTAGTCGAAAAGATGCTAAAATTTGCTTAAAACCTGTTTTTTTTAGGATATATAAGAAATACAATAATACATTCGTGTCTGTTAGATGTCATATATCTCACAACTTGTTGTTTAAAAACGTATCTAACTCGCTTTCGCTCGTTAGACAACTTTTAAAACAACTCGTTGTGTGATAAATAATATCTAACGGCAACTCATGTATTATTCTCTATATACACCATGGATACAAATACTATGACCCTTCACCTTCAAAGTAAATCAGAAAAAAGGAATTGTGGGTTAAGCTGCTAGTTTTAGACATATATAGAAAATAATACATGAGTTTGGCCTCCGACATCGCCAGTGGCCAACCCTGAGTTACAGGTTTGTAAAGTAACTAAGCTTAGTGTCCATTAATTACGGGTTAAAACTAGGGTCTGTGCCTTTAATTGTACAATTAAACGTCGGGTGCACTTCGAACTTTGACCTGGTGAGATATAATTGGGTCTACTGCTACCTAAAGATAACACAACGCGTCCTCCTTTTTTTTTTTTTTTTTTTTTTTTTTTGAGCTGCATACGTGACTTATCATTATGTATCTATACTCTTCAAAAAAAGAAACGCAAAAGGGTACAAATGGGTTATAACTCCGATTTTATGTTTCCTACCGGTTCATGCTTTGTGAATATAAGGTCATTGCATGTCCCAAACACATTCCCACGGTTACATTCGATAAAACGCAGCTACTGTACAATAAAGTTTCAAAATGTGAATATTCGCAAAAACGCAGCCACGTGCAAACCATGTCACCACTGCACGTGCGTTGTCTGCACGTGCAACATGAACACCGACAGTATAAAAGTGCAGGGTGTTCGCTTGCCTGGCCTCTGTATCTGGCCGACATTTGACAATCCAGGACATGCCACGTCTCAGTGAACCGCAGAGAAACAATGCCATCGGCCGACTAGACGCAGGCGAATCCAAAACGGCCGTTGCCAGGGCATTCCATGTGTCCCCAAGCACCATCTCCAGACTGTGGGACCGTTACCAGCAACATGGATCAACACGTGACCTCCCTAGATCCGGTCGACCACGGGTCACTACCCCCGGGCAGGACCGCTACATCCGGGTACGCCACCTTCGGGAACGATTGACTACTGCCACCTCCACAGCCACAGCAATACCAGGTTTGCGCAGGATATCCGACCAGACCGTACGGAACCGCCTACGTGAGGTAGGAATTCGTGCCAGACGTCCAGTTCGAGGTGTCATCTTAACACCACAACACCGTCGACTCCGACTGCAGTGGTGCCAGATTCATCGACAATGGCCTCAACTGCGATGGAGACAGGTGTGGTTCAGTGACGAGTCCCTATTTCTGCTCCGACGTCATGATGGAAGATGTCGCGTGTATAGGCGTCGTGGTGAACGTTATGCGGCAAACTGCGTGCAGGAAGTGGACAGATTCGGCGGGGGTAGTGTCATGGTGTGGGCAGCCATCTCACACACTGGCAGAACTGACCTGGTCCACGTGCAGGGCAACCTGAATGCACATGGCTACATTGACCAGATCCTCCGGCCACACATCGTTCCAGTTATGGCCAACGCCAACGCAGTGTTCCAATATGACAACGCCAGGCCTCACACAGCACGTCTCACAACGGCTTTCCTACAGAACAACAACATTAATGTCCTTCCTTGGCCATCGACGTCACCGGATTTGAACCCAATTGAGCATCTATGGGACGAGTTGGACCGACGCCTCCGACAGCGACAACCACAGCCCCAGACCCTGCCCGAGCTGGCAGCAGCCTTGCAGGCCGAGTGGACCACCATCCCCCGGGACGTCATCTGTACTCTGGTTGCTTCAATGGGCAGGCGGTGCCAGGCAGTTGTCAATACACGCGGAGGCCACACCCGGTATTGACTCCAGATGACCTTGACCTTGGTGGTGTGTCCTATCACTTACTCACAATGGACTAGAGTGAATTGTGAACAATCCTGCAACATTTGGTAATTATCGGACTCACCATTCAATAATTAAATCAATTCTCCAAATGTTACGACAATGTGGTTTTGCGTTTCTTCTTTTGAAGAGTATATATGTCAACTGTGGTTGGGCGGGACGTAGTCTAGTGGTAAAGCGCTCGTCTGATATGCGGTCCGTCTGGGATCGATCCCAGTCGGTGGACCCATTGAGTTACTTCTCGTCCCGGCTAGTGCACCACGACTGATATATCAAATGCCATGGTATGTGCTATCTTGTCTGTTGGATGGTACATATAAAAGATATGTTGTTTCTAATGGAAAAATGTAGCGGGTTTCGTCTGTAAGACTATATATACACGATGATTAATAAATCAATGTGCTCTAGTGGTGTCGTTAAACAAACCAATCTTTAAACTATATGGCAAATACAGTGATATAGATCATTTATTTTTGGTGAGAATATTCACCTCGGTAGGGTTGTGGTTACGCCACTGGCTTTAAGGATGGATTCTGATGCGATTACTGTTTCGAAGTAAGAATACGTAACTCAGAACACATTAGAAGGATGAAAGGCCATTGCATCGACTTTTCTCACACTAACCACCAACCACAAACAGCTGATGCGTATACCCAGGAAAGCGTGCTTGAAACAGTATTGAATATTAGCACGAAACTAAATTAAAATGGAATGGAATGGATGAGATAAATTATTTTAAACCAAGACAAAAACGATATGATATAGGTTTGGATTTGCAGGGTTTAAGTACGCTATTCAGGGTCTATTGAGCTCTCTTAGGCAACATAGCATTGTCCTTGTTTGTTTGTTCTTTGTTGTTGTTGTTTGTTTGCATTTGCATTGCATTGCATTGCATTGCATTGCATTGCATTGCATTGCATTGCATTGCATTGCATTGCATTGCATTGCATTGCATTGCACTGCACTGCACTGCACTGACAGACCACTTGCACCGACCAGTGATCCATAACTGGTTCAACAAAGGCCATGGTTTGTGCTATCCTGCCTGTGGGAAGCGCAAATAAAAGATCCCTTGCTGCCTGTCGTAAAAGAGTAGCCTATGTGGCGACAGCGGGTTTCCTCTAAAAAAAAAACAGTGTCAGAATGACCATATGTTTGACGTCCAATAGCCGATGATAAAATAAAAAAATCAATGTGCTCTAATGGCGTCGTTAAATAAAACAAACTTTACTCTTTTTTTGCACTGACAGATAGCAAAGTTGTGTTCATGGACTTGATAAATACATGCATTTGACCGTCTCAGTTTTGTACGGACGTTACGGACATACACGTTTGATTGCTGCAAAGTCTTCCGCTTTCCAAGTTACTAGTCTTTTGATGGTTTATTTCCAGCAACACAATACATTATGTTTGTAATTTTTAAAAGACCCCTTTTCATTTCCATCGCATTTAGACTTGTTAAATCAGGCCAGCCTCTTTTGCGAGTGTTAAGAGGAAGCACAATCAAACTGCAAACAGTGGCAGCAGGTCGGACTCAATCACGGCCCGGAACCGGCGAACTCCGCTCGTACAAATGTTTCCTTTTCCCCCCCACACTGAACAGACACACACGAGATCGGCAGCAGGTAGCTGTTTTACTTTTGTGCGGGAAGAAGCAGGACAATTTTCCGCGCCATTAACCTCGCTGCATGACACACTTCGACGAAGTGGTTTTGCAAAAAAATAAAAGAAGAAAAAAACAAGACTTCGTGGTTACGATGTACCGTTGACGAGTGTAGAAGTTAAGACGGATTTGCAACCAGACACGTCAGTGATGAATGTGTGGCATTGTCTCGGTGTAGACATGTAGACTGCTGCGCCTCATCCCTTTTTTGATAGGGAGTCAAATTTAAAAAAAGATAAGGTCAATTCACGTCTCCACCTCCTACAAGAGCTTGGGGCATCATGTGGAAATTCACCATGGAGGAGGATAGGCTTTATTCAGCGGGCGGGATTCCCCACAGAGCTGGGTGACAATTATAACTGACCTTGTCTAGGGTGAAGATATGCGTGGATTCTCAATATGTCAACGCTCGTTTTAAGTAATAAAAGAGTACTGTATTAATCGGATCATTAAGGGATATGGTAAAATGAACTTTTACCTTGCCTACTGCCTGCAGTAAAAAAAAAATAAGAAGAAAAACGTATGCATTATAAATGTGTTAGATGTGTTAACAAGAGCTTATATTAGATGACTTGTATGTGCAACATGTTTTATTCTTAAAATTAAAACATATACATGTATTAGCCATTCTGTGCAATAATTATATAAATTATTTATAAGATAAATATGTAGAGGATTTAACAACAGCTTGGAATACTGTTTAAATGTTCAGTGAACTCTGTCCTCTCTGTGCAGATTGATATTTGTCGAACCAGTAGTTTGAGTGGCAGTCCTCGTACGGACGAAGTACAAATACTGTAACCGGTCTCGGCGGTGTCGTGGTTAAGCCATCGAACATAAGGCTGGCAGGTATTGGGTTCGCGGCCCTGTACCGGCTCCGACCCAGGACGAGATTTAACGATTCAGTGAGTAGGTGTAAGACCACATACACCCTCTTCTCTCTCACTAACCACTAACAACTAACCCACTGTCCTGGACAGACAGCCCAGATAGCCGAGGTGTATCCAGGACAGCGTTGAAATGAAAAATAACTGAATGTCATCTGCGGCTGTCCTAAAGATCAAGCACCTGTGAATCATTCACAGAAGTCATGACGTTGTCAGAACGCCTCTTGGATTCTGCTCTGTGAAGATATACGAACTTGAAAAAAAAAACTTGTAGACGGTAATGATTCTGCACTTCAAATACACTTAAACATGGATACAGGCGAGCAACAAGGTAGTCGACCCCGTCGACCAGAACCATAGATAAAATAAAATTTACAAAGTTGTTAATCCAACACGACAAATGTAATGACACTCGAAAACATGGCGTCAGGGGCCTAACTTAGGATTGTCAGGTGGTACGCAGACTTTTTCGGCGATGGAATAAAACGCTAATGGCATAGGTGCATACACGCATTTACATCATAAATTTTAATTTAAAAAAATTGTAATCTCAGGTGGTACGCAGCTGCGTACCTGCGTAAATGGAAGCTAGGCCTCTGGGCGTGGCCA